>NW_019522645.1:116619-259071 GCF_002814215.2 Seriola lalandi dorsalis | reverse complement strand
AATTCACATGCAAGATCAGGGAGGAAGTGGATATACATGAAATTGATCACATGACTCTTATGTTATCCCTTATTGGTGAAAGTGATGCTGTTACAACTATCCCTTTGTTACAACCATCCCCGGTCTCCCTACTATTTCCTGTTGTTTGAGTACGGTTTGTTGACTACTGCAGTTACCAGCTGCTTTAGGAAATTCTTTAACCTTTTTTTTTTTTTTTTAAATGAAAGCATATATATAAGTGTCACAGACAGGTTAGGAAATGTGGAGAGATGGAGAGATGGACAGGATTGGTTTGGATTGGACAGCATTGGTTTTGGTCTTTTCATAAGATTATCAGCCTTATCCTTTACCTGGCATTGATATAAATAGTTCAAGGCACTATGTATTCCGCACACGGGTATTTCGGGGGAACTATTAAATAGTTATTTGGTGTTCCTTCTCAAATATATGATTTGTAAGTGAGTGTTTTGACTGTAGAGGGCAGCATCTTACAATACTCCACGTTTTTGCCCTGCGGCGCCGGAAACGCATTTAGGACAAGAAGAAGAATATAGGAGGTAAAATCGTGTGGTTGAAGGGCCAAGACAGAAACTAAGACAAAATCAAAAAGAGATACTATCACAATGGTAAGTATTTAACTGAGACTCACACAAAACGTTAATAGTAGTATATTACATCTTCAGCAGCGCGCCTGCTGCTCAGCACTGAAGCGCTGGGTCATAATGATGCTCGGTAATGTTACGTAAGCTAAGTGAAGTTAGCTACTGAAGCTAAATGAACACAGATTTTACACAGTGTTTTTTTTGCTACAGCAAACGTCGTAATCGGGCTGCATGTGCTGAGGTGGAGATAAAAGCTTATTTAACCTGAAGGTCTGGTATAGGGTATTTATTTTAAAACGCGTTTAGAAGACATTATAATATGTCACGTTCAAAGGTCTTGAAGTCACAGACGCATTGTAAAACACTGGGACCCTTGGCTCAGACGTATAAACTCCCCCTACCCCTCTTATACATGAGCCCCCCAGACTGAAAGAGACATTGTTATTGTGCCCGACTGTGGTTGTTTTGTGTCTCTTTGAGATAGTTCTGCCTGTCTTTGTAGTTTTGAAGCTAAAGCTCCGGACTTTTTCATATAAGAAATATTAAGTCACTTCATTTGGAGCAGAGACCCAGGGGCACGAAGGGTCTGGGGGCCCCTGAGCCTGGTCAATAATGCGTAGTTGTCCACATGGGTCTAGGTCATGTTAAGCGATTAAATATATTACTTAGATTAATATAGACTATATACAACTGCTAGATCATTAACGAACAATTGTAATCCTTATTGTTAATTTTCTGTCATTCTTCATGAAGTGTGATTGTGAAAAAGTATTTGAATTGGATTCTCTGCTGTATGTAAATATAAAATGTCTTAAATTTAGTTTGGAACACTGTAGAAACTCTTTGTTAGTTATCTCTGCTGCAAACAAGAGCTGCCGCCATTACCAGTTGCCAAACTGGCGGTGGTCTCACTGGAATAACACACAGCTGAGTGCCGGTACTCCTAGTGTATCATGTAACTGGATCTAACCAGTGCCTTGCTTCAGATGTAGTCCTGGTTGTCTGGTTTACTCAGATAACTAAATAATGTTGATGGCAGGTGAATTCCTATGTATGACCTGTTCTGTCTTTTTGCAGCTTCCCCTGTCTCTGCTGAAGACTGCCCAGAACCATCCTATGGTGAGGAGACACTGAGCTCTTTCTGCTGTCAGAGAGCTGTTTATCCATTGATAAATCAGTATCTGATTTTATGTAAAACTGTGTAAATAAACCTTCTTGTGGTTGTAGGTCTGTAGGCAGCAAAGATCAGTATTTATGTTGTTAGTCTGTTATCTAGTTAATTTATAGGCTAGGAATAACTGGCAAGCAGCTACTAAGGTTTGGCTGTCTACTTTTCCTTGGGCTTCATTTACATTTCTATCATCTTATTATACATTGTATCATGTTCAATGTGCAGCTGTTGCTGCTTCAGCTCTAGCTGTTTAATTTTCAGGTTAAATTAGTTTAATAAACTACATTAAATCTTGGCAACCTTCTAGATGACCAGATGAATTGACTTAAGTTCAGTGTTTTTGTTTTGTTTATCTGTGCAGCCAATAATTGCTATGTCTTGTTTGGTGGTTTATACAGTGAGCAGACTGAAGCTCTAGCTTCTGTCATCCACCTCACGTTGTGCTGCTGTTTGTTTATTTCCTCTCTGCTCAGCTGGTGGAGCTGAAGAACGGAGAGACATACAACGGTCACCTCGTCAGCTGTGACAACTGGATGAACATCAACCTGAGAGAAGTCATCTGCACTTCCAGGGTAAAGCTGAGCTCTGCTTTCATTTCTCTGCTGCCTCTGAAACTGTTGACACGGTGACAACAAACCTCAAAGTGTTTATTGTCATAGTGATGATTAAGATGTATGTGGATGTGTTGACACCCCTACTAACGTCTGACAGGATGGAGATAAGTTCTGGAGGATGCCTGAGTGCTACATCAGAGGAAGCACCATCAAGTATCTGCGAATCCCCGACGAGATCATCGACATGGTGAAGGAGGAGGTGGTGTCGAAGGGCCGCGGTCGGGGAGGCGCCCAGCAGAACAAACAGCAGGGCAAAGGAAGAGGAGGAGCCGGTAGAGGTGAGTGGAAAACGCTCCCTGCTGATCAGACAGACTTCTGCAGGGGTGTTTGTTTTTGCCTACTGTCACAACATGAGTACTGGCATCACAGTTTCAGGTTGTTTCCAAGTGTCTGTGCTAATACTAAATCCACACACTATCAGGAGCACCAAGGTTTTTGCCAAAAACACTTGTGAATAAAGGCTTAAAATGCCTGTATTTAGACCAGCCAAGTCAGCTGTGAACCATTAAACTCCACTGGAGACTTTTTGTGTTTTAGTGTCAGTTGAGGAATTATCTCCTCCTTAATTAACCCAGGAATTGCTGCAATGATTAGGCTGATTAAAACACTTCAAAACCAATCAAGTA
The DNA here is from genome assembly GCF_002814215.2 of Seriola lalandi dorsalis. Classification (NCBI taxonomy): domain Eukaryota; kingdom Metazoa; phylum Chordata; class Actinopteri; order Carangiformes; family Carangidae; genus Seriola; species Seriola lalandi. The sequence continues at coordinate 256,058 of NW_019522645.1, read as the reverse complement.
ACTGGGAAACGCATGTAAATGAGCTAAATTCTAAATGTATGAAAATTGGATATGTTAAAGATATGAAGTAGTCTACCAGACAGAAATGAGACAATTCATATTGGTCTGCATGTCCACACTCGGCTTTTCCAGTCCCATGTTTCAGCAGCGATGATGTTCTTAAACATTTTATTATCAGATAAACTTGCACAAAAGACACATTCAGCCAAACAAATCCCCATTGAATAATTTTCCTTTTAGTGTCTGATATGTCAAGGAAGCTGTGACATTTTAACTTGACTTGAATGTTACAGGCACAGCTCTGATGCTTTAAGTAGGGGAGACTGTGTTCAGTAAAGCTTAACACTGTTTAACACCTGCACACAGCCCAGATTTAATGGACCAGCTTCCTTTTCAGTGCACACACCTGCAGCAGTGTAACACACAAACCACACACAAACCTAAAAGTAAATATGGCAAAAGATGGCAATCTGTCTGAATAATATTTATCACTGCTGACAGACATTTCTCTATTTCCATTGCTCTCTTACGTCCCTCTGTAGGTCTGTTTGGCGGTCGTGGCAGAGGAATGACCGGCCCTGGTCGAGGCCAGCAGCAGCAGCAGCAGCAGCAACAACAACAACAACAGCAGCAGCAGCAGCAGCAGCAGCAGCAACAACAGCAGCAGCAGCAGCAGCAGGATAAGAAACCAGGCAAACCACAGGGAATGAAGAACCAGCACTGACAGATAACATGGCACCGTCAACAGCACATCCTCTTATTCAGAGCAATTACTCCTTCAGTACATGAAGATAAAATTAACTCTCTGGTGTTTTCTTCTGCTGAGCTGTTCGTCAGGACTGACCATGGCAAAAATCACACTGGGAGAAGTTGAGAGAAGCTGTGCATTTGCACTGAGTTTTGTTTTGTTTTTTAGCATCTGTAAGTTGGTGTTAACATTTTTTATAACCATAAACCAGTGTATCAGTCAGAGCTCATAAACCTCTCCTCTAGTATCAATTTGTAATATGTATCATTACAACTTTACATTTTATATATATAAAAGGTTTTCCCTCAGTTGGTACACTGGAGTGAGGTTTTTATGTTTAGGTTGTTTTTTTTGGTCGTTTGCTTGTCAACTTGTCTCCTCAGGTGTAGTTTTCATTGGTGAAGAAACTGCCCAGCCCCAACTTTTGTTGCATGAATATTTTTTTTTAACTTGCTCTTTATTTCTGTGTTGTTTGTGACGTTCTGTCGTTTGCAACCTTTTAGTTTGGCTGCTGCACTGAACAATGCGACCACAGCAGGTGATAACAGTAGACCAGCAGTCACCAGATGACGATTCAGTCCCTGAAAATGAATACACTTTTGTTAAAGCATTTGTAAGACAACACATAATGATGCTGGGGGGGAAAAAAAAAAGGTTTCTCATGTTCTTAAGTCTGACATGGATGAGTCCAACATGTGTCAAGTTGGTCGGGTTTCATTTTATTTTTGTAACAAAAGACGATGTTGTAATTTATTTACATGAGAACATGAGAATAAAACAACTTTTGTTAATGCGGTTGTATTTATTTAGAAATGATCCTCTGTGTAAAGACACATCCAGGATTGGCTGCTATTGGTCCTGTTAGTCAAAACAATCTGAAATCAAAGTACAATATAATATTGTCATAATTGCCCTGACTAAGTGTGGCCTTTGAATTATATAGAGATTATAAATCTTAATATCTGTCCTTGATCAGCAAACAGTATTTTTTTTAATCGGAAACTAGGAAAAGTCGTCATGTAACACATGGTTCATAATGAGGACAAAAATTTAATTGATAAAAAATCCATCATATTTGCATTCTTATTAGTTCATTATTGACTAGAAGGTTTTGATATCTTGAATGATATAAATATTACCCTGTGTGTATCAAAATTATTAAACATAGTTTTTAAAGTTTTGAAAAACACAATAACGTGTAAACCCAGTTAGGGTTGAACTGGATTACCAAATCCAGATCTGAGTGATCAGAATCTCATCTGTTGGTTATCGGTTATCAGATTAATTAAATTATGATGAATTAAATAAAGCTTTAATTTAGTAACCACAATATCAAGTTTCATAAAAAAAAAAAAATCAGTTCAAACTCAAAACAAGTTATTTACAGTATGAATGATTGATGAAGACTCAGACTTCACATGCGTATATAAGTTGATTTATTGATTATTTAACAAATATGAACGTAATTCAAATATAGTAAATAATGTAGTAAAAATGATTTAAACTTGCCTTATAATTGTCAATGTTTACATGCTTTTCACCGTTTCACATAAAATCACATGCATCTGTTTTTTTGGCTTCTAACCAGTATCCAATCAGATTTGGAACCTTGTAACACACATTATGTTCTATGTTTTTGAAAGGTTGTTTTATTAATGAAATATTAAGATTAAGACTTAAAAGGCTCAGAGATAAAAAATATAAAATTCTCAAAAGGTTTAAATATAAAGAAACTTTAAAAATTTGGGAGATTTGCTTCTCCTGTCTCCTGATTTTACATCAGTGAAGAAGAGTACACCCATATACAGGCTTTCAAACGTCCCTGCAGACAGTGATGGGTGTCATCACAGACACTTTGTTCATGATTCTCTCGAGTCACTGATCCCAAACATGACCAGACTGAACACATACAAATAAGATAAATCAAAAACTTCACCAGAGATATTTTAACATAATCATCAACAACATCAAGGTTTTGTTCAAAGAACATTTTGCCTTCATTAAGAGCAAATAAACATTCAAAGTATCTCAATATGTAAGAAAAATAAAATGAAAAATATGCAGTATCATATGTTTTCTTTACGACTTCATCGTACAATCATACAGACTCATAACCTTCATTGTTGGATTTTGGTGGTCAATAGTGAAATAAACTAAATCCAAAAAACAACATAATCCTGAAACAGATAATACAAAACAATTACATTATATTCTTGTGTAAGTCAAACATTTTCCTGAGTATATCCTGAGATTTTTTTCAAATGAGGCTCAGACAGTAACTCTTCAAATTATTTCTATTAATAAAAGTAAATGAGAAGCTGGCTCATGACAACGCTACACAAACTATATAGTCAGGGCAACATCCACTCAAGTTTACTTAGTCTTGGTGTGCTTCATTATTTTTAAGGTTATTTTTTAAATCTTTCCATACATAATCATTATAGAGAAATAATTAAAAAAAACAGATACAAATAAAAAAAGCTCCTTCGGTCTCTAGAGTGAATAACAAATGAATCTGAAAAATAAAAAAAAATCTCTCCTCCAGTTCATCCCTCCATCATTAAGTCGTGTTTGGTGGTGACGGCGTATTTCCACGTCTCCACAATCTGGCGCAGCTGCAGATTTTCAGGGAACTTGTCCTCCAGGTAAAGAGGCACCTCCACTTCTTTGCAGTCCACGTAGGCAGCCACAGTTTCTTTCACACTGAGAAGAAGGAAAACAAATTATGTTTAACACATATCTCTCAGTTTCATTTAAGGGAAAGGATCATGTAGTGTATGTATGTATTTTTTTATTGTACATGGTTTTACAGCTTTTATCCTAATTTTTGCTATTTACCTTTGGTCTTTAATGGTGTTTTTTTTCAACATATGTACAATATAAGGAAACTAAACACATTCAAAACTGTAACTGAACATTATAACCTTCATGGTGGTTATTCATATTATATTAATACAGAGGATTATTGATGTGTCTGTGGTGAAGAATTTCAAGCCCATGATGTTCATTAGTACAGTGATGCAAGCTACTAAGTTATTAACATTACTTGCATTCTTCACAAATGATCAATAAAATCGATGACTTTAAAATTTGTTGGCCTGTAAGCTGATTTATCCGAACGCACAATGTCATTTTGACCAATAAGTCTGTTATGCAATATTAAGTCCATTACACGGAGAACTGGACTGTGTAGCAGTGCGACTAACCAAATCAATCTCCAATCTCCATCTCTTTTAACTAGGGCTATGGGGGGAACAAGTGGGTTAACAAGGAGACATTTTGAAGTTGTTCAACGGCTTCACCTCCAAGAAGGATTGTATTGGTCAGTGGCCCGCGGGCGGCCCAGTCTCAACAGGAGGAACTCGTGCATCTCAAGAAGCCACTGGTCCATGTTTCCTCTGGACATGAAGCCTTTCAGCTCAATCTTGTCTTCCTCTGTCAGCGGCTTCTGGTATTCAGCTGGATACCCAGAAAAGGGATCCTTTTTGTAGAAACACGGGGGGAAGTATTTTATATGTGTATTAAATTACACTGTATATTCTGAATGAAATTTTGTGTTTGAAGTATACACTGAAATGAGCAACTGGACAATTGGCAATGGTACAAAAGCAACACCTACCCTCTTTAGACGCAGCATGTTTTCAGATTTAAGAGAGGAGAGCAGTTGCCACAGTGAAACACAGTGTCTGAGGGTGCATCTGCTCAGAGCCTGAAGAAACAACACAGCAGAGTAAAGAGTCTGTTCTATACAGTCTGAAAGCACACAACAGTTTAAACAATAAAATTAATTTACACCTACAGCTTGTTCCATTTAGTTTTTTGGGTTGAGATTCATTTTTATGATGCTTTATTTTATAGATTATCTTATTTTACCAAGTATGGTGTTGTATTATGTCCAACTGTTGTGGTGGTTAGTAAAGAGGACCGAGATACAACAGGCAACTGTCTCTGTGCTTTTACTTTACTCACAACATGGAAGTAGTTTTATATGATGCATTAACTAGAAAACAGTCAAGGGAAATCAGCCATAACTCAGTTTACACTGACATAAAGTCACTGTCACCTCAGTTTCATGTCCTAACTATCCAGTCACGTTCAGGAAATCTTAACAGTCACTACAAACGAAGAAGCTTCATATGCATCGACCTGCAATATGTGATGATTGATGTGGTTGGCCATCTTCAGCACATCCTCAAGGTAAGTGACCAGTTTTATCATGGGATCACCGCCGGTCACTGAGAGGAAACCCAGGAGCAGCTCCATGATCCTGAACGCCTCGCACACCTCGCTGTAGGACTCCAGCGCTCTGGACACGGCGTTTCGTATCAGAGAGGACAGAGGCTCCTGAAGGACAAGCAAAGTGTGAATGAAGCCTGGAGCCATAATCTACTGTAAATATAATTCAACACAACATAATATATGTGTGTCTACTGGATCTACTTGTTCGTAACTATCAAATATTATAGGTCAAATTTACTGAATAAATAAATTTAAATTTAAATTAATGTAATAATAAAAAATGTAAAGTTTGTTAATTATTAATGGGTATTGGTCAAAAAAAAAAAGTTTGTGTAGAACGGAAGACTACTTTTTGGTTCCAGCTTCTGCTGCTTTTTTTTTTTTTTTTTTAAATCATTGAAAATGTTATATTTTTCAGTTGTGGACAATCGACAAAACAAGATGTTTGACCAACCCATGGTAGCTTTTGACCGACATTTTTGATAATAATAAAAATTTTTGATTTTTGATAATCTGTAATTGCAGCTGTTTTAAATATATTTCCTGAAATGCCTGTAATAAATATGTATATGGTATATTTGTGATTTTGACTACAGTGTGCACATGTGAGATGTAATCACAATTCTGTTGCTTATTGTGTAAAAAGTGGTAAATACATTTGGTAAGAATACAGGGTTCAATAATTTACCTGATGCACTTTTCCTTTAACAGCTTTGAAAATGGTTTCATTGTCTCTCTCTTGTGTCTTGACCAGAGTGGGAATTCCCTAAAATAAAGTACACTGAGTTAGCTGAGGCAGGGAAACACAGAAATAAGACTGTAAAACAAGTAGGATAACACAAAGCAGATGCAATCATGACAAAATCCCATCAAGATGTTACAATTTGCTTGATCAAAATGTTTTACTTGTCATCATATTCCTCCACTCATTTTTTAGGTTTTTAACTTTAAATTGTCACCCGTCCGTATGTTTATTATACTTTTAAGACATAAATGAGTGTTTTCAAATATGAAGAAGAGACGAAGAATGGCACTGACAGGATATTTGAGTGACATGTTAATATTCAGGGTTTTATGTATTTTCTTTTTGGGGGGGAACTTGTTCATGTAGATGAACTTTCTCTCTCTCTCAGGCAAGTCTGACTTCTCCTCTGTTGCTGCTTTTAAAGGGGATACGAGGAAGTCATGTGATTGGTTGTTACTTTAGCTCACCCAACTCCAACTGCTGAGTCTGTACTACTCCTACTAATAATGTATTCATCCTCCTGGTCATATCAATTTATGTTTGCACCTGGAGATTATACTTGCATTCGTATCTGCTTTGTTTCAGGAAGACAGAGCCACGAGACAGTTTTTTGCCATGGTTGCGCCTGGCTGCATGGACTCACTGTGCAGGTGATGAGGGGTTTTCCCTGAAGGAAGCGTGTGAGGATCTGCTGCTGGATCCTGGGCAGGTCATACTGTGATATTGTCTCATGGCCACGTTCCAAGTTGTACTGACAGTTGGATAAAACCAGAGGAAGCAGGTCCTTCTCCACATCATAGCGGATCACATGCTGCTCCGCCAGCTCCGCCACACTCATCCTGTAACTGCTGCAGCAATGGAAGTTACAGACACATCACAATACAAATAACCTCTTCTTCAGATAACCTTTCCTCCCTGTTTAAAGTGTTCTGTATCCAAAAACAAACCAGCAAAAAAAGTACAGCAAAAGTGCTTTCTATTCCGAATTTTCTATTAATTTTATTTACTACATTTGTTTTAAAAGTCAGTATGTGCATTTTAATGTTGACAAGTCTGTGCTACTTTCAAACAAATGGTACTCCTCTCATGCTCGAAGGGTAGGAGGATAAATGCAGTGCTACAAGAGCATTACCTGCATGACAAAGCAGCATTGTTCATGCAGTACTAACTCTCCTGTGCTCAGCATTGGACAACAATCTAAGAATTGTCTGTGTAGATACTTGTATGTTATATACCTGCTGTCCTCTCTGGTGTGACTGTCCACAGCGTACACCAGCTCATTTTGTAGTGCCACAAGGTAGCTGACCAGCCCTGTGGCACACAAGCCCGGACCTTGCCGCCGGGGCAGGAGGTACTGCAGGTCGCTGTCCAGGTCCAAATCCTCACTGCAAAATTCATCTGGAATTTTCATCTCACCTGTAGGTTGGAAAGGACATATAAATGATTCCTTATTTCCAGTGCGTCATGTAACTATGCTTACATGACATGTCACACAATCACAGAATTGCATTGCTCTAGTTATAAATTCATTATTAGGCAAATTTAAACTCAGCTCTAATCATCCTTATTACTCATAATAAAACATTTTGGAGACAATATGCTTCACTTACTGCTGGTTACAGACACTCTGAGCAGATTCCAGGTTTTCAGAAAGATGTCAATGCGTTTTTCATACCATGTCCTCATTTCTGGAACAAGAAAAAATGTTTAGGTTGTCAGTATGACAAAAAACTGAATCAGAAAGAAAAGAATTAGTTGAGAATTGTTTTCTGTGCCATGCCTCTGTTTCTTTGAAAGATGGGTAACATATTTTTCCTGGCCCTACTCATTAGTCAAGATTTAGTCCATTAGATTTCAGACACTTAAATGTTGACATTTTGAGAAAAATAAGGCTTCGGTGTAGGCACTGCTCAGAGATATCACAGCTGTACCTGTTTGTTTCTCAATGAACTCTGTGATGGAGCCCACAATCTGGTCAGATGCATTCTGGAACTTTCTCACCAGACGTTTTTGCAGGATTACGATGTCTGGAAGGAACTTAATCTGCCGAAATTCTCTCTCCTGAAAAAGGAAACCCGAACAGCTGATAACCATGTCATAACCAAGGCTGAATATATAAATCCGTTAACATAATTGACCATAATACATCTCTGGCAATTTATAATTTTGCGGGTCAAAACTAATGACTAGCTGTCAAGATGAAAAAGTCATTTTTAATTTTAATGAAACTGGCTTTTATCTGAATTTATTTTATGAAGATTAATAGATCAATAAGTACAATTTTGAACTCACACTTTTCAATCACACAGGTGATAATCAAATCAATGTCCTTCGGGTAGTGGTGTATCCCCTCAGGAGCATGAATGGACTAATCAGATGTCATAGCAAATTACCTTTTAGATCTTAAGATATATTTTGGGTAAACTTGACATTTAGTCTAAAGGTTGCACAAAAGAATGGGATACAAAGAGTTCATTGTCTTAATGTATACAGTTACCAAAATCAATATCAATTAGATTTTGATGTTATCTAGATGTGGAAACTTTGAATTGCTGGAGGCCAAAGATCAAAGGTCAAAGGTCAAAAATATAATAATGGGTGTATAATCTTCTATCCACAACAACAACCTGGCCAGTAGTTGTCAAAGTTCCTTGCTCTGAACATCACTGCTTGATAGAGTTGTGAATTCAAAGCCATTTTGTCTTAACACTTTACATTTCACACATTCACCTTCTGCAGGAACCTCCAGAGCAGAGGCAGCTCCTCCTTTTGGTCATTGTGCTCCACGGTGTGTTTGAGACTGAGCAGTGAGAGCCTCTCCCTGCAGCTCCAAACTGCTGCGCTGTGGACCTGAGAGCCCTGCGGCAGCGACGTCAGGAAAGTGCAATCATCACCGAAGGTCGTCCTCATGATGAAGTTGGAAGATACGCGAGAGTCAGTCCTGATGCTGCCCTTTCCTTCTTGCAGGAGCTGATCAACATCCTAGACACAAAACATTGGCAGTAGTGGTAGCAACTTTTACTGCAGCATTAGAAAACATTTGTATTGTGCAATAAAAAAATATAACAAATATTAGTATATGATACATATACAATACAAATTAGAATATTATAACAATATAAAGAGAAACAGATTATCAAAAGTTAAACATAAACTTAGATACTTAGATTACACATCGGTTATAATAATAGTGTGATGGCTGCGTGGATGGCCATACAATAAATGCTTGCCAAGCACTTTATTAGGAACATCATACTGATACTGGGTAGGGCCTCCCTTTGGTCTCAAACAACCTCACTTCTTTGTGTCATGGATTCCACAAGGAGGTGGAAACATTCTTTGAGTTTCTGCTCCATGTTGACATGATTGCATCACATCATTTTTGCAGATTTGTCAGTTGCACATTCACGCTGCCAATCTCGTTCTATCACAGCCCAAAGGCGTTCTACTGGATTCAGATCTGGTGACTGAGGAGGCCACTGAAGTAAACTGAACTGGTTGTCATGTTCGTGAAACCAGTTTGAGACGACTTTTGCTTTGTGACATGGTGCATTATCATGCTGGAGGTAGCCATTAGAAGATGGTAAATTGTGGCCACAAAGATGTCAGCAACAATACCCAGACAGGCTGTGTCATTCAAACAATGATTGATTGGTATTAAGGAGCCCAAAGTGTACCAAGAAAACATTCTCTGCACCATTACACCGCCACCATCACCCTGGACTGTTGACATAAGGCAGGTTGGGTCCATGGATTCATGCTGTTGATGCCAAATTCTGACCCTACCATCTGCATGATTCATCAGACCGGGCTTCATCTTTCCAGGTCCAACTATTCTATCTGTCACAAGGTTCAGCGTGTTTTGCATTCTGAGATGCTTTTGTCCACTCTGGTTATCTGAGTTACCGAAGCCTGCCACTCACTGGATGTTTTTTGTTTTTCACACCATTTTGGGTAAAGTCTAGAGACTGTCAGAGATCAGCAGTTTCAGAAATACTCAAAAAGCCTCTCTGGCATTCATGCTACAGTTACAGTCCCTGAGATCACATTTCCCCCATTCTGAGGTGAACGTTAACTGAAGCTCCTAACCTGTATCTGCAGGATTTTGTGCACTGCACTCTGTGACATGATTGGCTGATTGGATAATCGCATGAGTAAGAAGATGTACAGGTGTTTCTAAAAGAGTGCTCTGTGAGTGTATGTACCAGTCATAAGATATGCAGTGTTCTAACATTTTCAAATATCATAAAAGCTTTATTGTCATTCATAAAGGGAAAATGATATAATGTAAAAAGGAAAGATAAAAGGTTTTACCTTCAGCTGAGATGTCATCATTTCTGCAGCCATAGTAGTCTCCCAGGAGTTTCTGGATTCTTTGGTACTTAAGTATTGATCAATACCAGCTAGACAAAGTCAAACAGAAAAATATTTTGTAGAGTATGTCACATCAGTGAAGGTTATCTGTTCTTACTTATTATTTTCAAGTTCTGATTTCCACTAATTCTTCCCACCAGTACCCATATGAGACACAAGAATTCAATTTGGGCAAATACAGTACAGTCTCTCTCAGTTAGTATGGGTGTGACTCATCTTTTCGTTATGTAGACAAATTAGACAAAGTTATGTCCAACTTCAGCAAACTTTATAATTATTTTGCAGTGACAGATTGGTGGTGGGCTTACAGTGACTGGCCTGCTGTAGGTCTAGTAGGGATCTGAGCACCAAGTGGGATGTTGTAATAGTGTCATCAACTCCTCTTCCCAGTGCCTGTGACAGCTGATCCAGATCCTTCATTATGTGTTGAGTGAGAAACAAACAAACATCCTCCACAGGAGGCTGGATGATGTGCTGGACAGACTAAAGGAACAGAGAGAGGGGGAAAATGTCACAGTCAGATTCAAAGAAACAAGCGAAATGATTCTAAGTTATATTATTTTATCATAATAAGAGTAAAATAGAGTAGAAATAAGAGATTATTATCTGGATAGAATTATTTGATATCTCAGCTGCACATGTCAGCTCTGAAAAAACAAAGGCATTTACACTCCAACAAATTTTAACAGAACTCTTCCTCTGCTCACCTGGGACTTCTCTGAGGTTCCCAGCAACATGGCCAAATGTGTGACCAGTCTGACCAGAGTGAAGGGAGTCAGACACATGTTTTTGGTGTCCAGGGCATCTGGGTTGTTTCTCTGCTCAGGGTCTCCCAGGATGTGGCCAGGCCTTGTGCGATCCCTAAAATATCAGTTAAGTATCAGTCAGTTAGTACGATGGGGGGTATTTACATAACATAACTAAAATCATTGCAGCTGGTGATGTGCTAGATATTTTTCTAATTAAACACCACAAATATTAAAATACTGAACTTATTTTGCTCTTGTTTGCAGGGTGATCATTTATCTTGTTAACCAAATCACCAAAATTTTTTTTTTTTAGCATTTGCACTTTGTCAATACTTACATATTCTACAACAAAACTGAACCTGTGTCTATGTGGTCTTGCTTTTTTCCCCACCCACAAAATAACTATAATCAATACTTTTGAATGATCCTTCCTTATATTGTCCCACCAAAAAAATCCTGTTCTAACAGAAGATACACTAAAACACACTAAATTCAGGAGGAAGCACACTTTACATGCTTACAAGAGACAATTAAGTGCATGACTGTAGCTTGGCCATTAATGTCACTCACTGCTGCAACTGAATTGGTGTAAATCCAGGCAAGGCTCTATGCTGCTCCCCTCCAACCTCCAGGCCACACTCCAGACATCGGCCTCTCTGCATGGGCAGGCCGCACTGCAGAGAAACATAGCAGATCAGATCATTTTGCTCAGAAATCTGATTTCTTATCTACTGTATGTTTTTACCGCTTCATGCCCATAAAGATAAATTAACTGGAACTGCATAAAATAAAGCTTACCTCATCAACAAAACATGGGTGATTATTCTGACACACTGTGGAGAACAATGAACAATTAAAATAGCATTAAAGCACCTGGGTTATTGAGACAGAAGATAAACTCGATTTAAGATTTAGCAGATGGGTTTCTGTGACTCCTTTAGCATTCAATATGTAACTCTGAGCAATACAGTTCATCCAAAGATTTTTTGACTTATGTTATTTATACTTACCATACCAAGTGAGCTGCCCACGGTTTTGTTGTATGGCTGCCTGGGCAATCGCTAACATGTCATCAGGCATTGTCGGTATGAAAGACATCTGTTAGGTTAAATCAAATGAAAATATTACATTTCACATTAAGGTTTAATTCAAACAATTATTATTTATCAATAATAATAATTAATAATTATTACAGTTACGAGTAATTTAAAGAGCTTTTCGTTCCAACTGTTTGATTTCGATTTTATAATCCAGAGTAAATAGTGTAATAATTTTCAGGATTTATTTATCATAATGCATTGATGGGGGTTGTGGTGAGTTAATGATTAATATGAACAATTTAAAACTTTGTATTCACTTCTTATGACAAAAATCTGTTTTGAAATAAATCCACTGAAATTTGAAAACAATCCCACCACTATATTATGTCAGGAACCTTGATGCTGTACAACTCAAAGGCTCCAGTCATTTGACACAGATAGCAGCTCACAGTTGAAGAGCTCTAATGGTCTAAAGAGGCAGATTTAAGACACTCTCACCTGCATATTTTCAGGAAACAGACCAAGTTGTTTGAGAGGCATCAGCAGGAGGTGAGTCCCAGTGAGCAGCACAGCTGCCAGATGGATGGTCAGCTCGATGACAGCATTTCCCACAATAGTATTTCCAGGGTGGATGGTCAGGGCTCCCAATCTGTTGTGAACCAAGGCTGAGGCAAAATTCCTTACTTCTCTTTGATGCAAATACCTGGACCCCTGGATGAAGTCTCCAAATGCTTGGCATCTCTGCAGAGAAAATATGACACCATTTACAATCACTGTAAGCAAGTTTTACATAGCACTATTATAAAACATTTGACAACAAAATATAAGCTGAGTGTCTGATTAATATCACTACTCAGCAGAACTTTAAATTTTGCAGAAAAAAATTGGTCAAAACAATATTCTGCATAAAGCACATGTTTTATGTGAACAGTTATTTCACTGTTTTACTTCCAGATGTGAACATTAATGGCCTATGGTACACGATCGGTACAAATTCACACAAAAACATTTGACTGATGGCTTAACAGATATGGTTTCATATTTGATCTGTCTTATTAAAGTTGGTTTTTCATATACTGTAATGATTAACAGATCATAGAAGTTTCTTTTTGCATCAGAGTTTCCAGGAGGTGTTAAACATGCAACAAACACAAATGTTTAACATGCTTGAAGTAGCAAATGACGTAGCACCTGTCACTGGGGATTAATTGTCACTCACAGGCATATTTTCAGTGCATTTGTGGTGCATTTTATCATTATTCATACCTCAGGGGTTGGATGAAAACCCATGTTGTCAGACCTGTACAGAGTTGTAACCTCTCGGAAAAGTGCCAGGAGGATGAACACTGTTCGATTCCTTTGTGGTGCGGTGCATCTCTAAATCAATCAAACACAACCAAAAATCAAGTACCGAGTAGCTACATCGTGCTATTCGGACTGAATGGGCATTTGGTCCCATTATCAACTATGGTAGGGAAAGCTGTCTTTTTAACGTACCCATGTGTTTTCAGGTTTTATCCCTTTAACTAGTTTAACTAACTTTTAGATTTAGATTTCCTATGTTCCAGACAGATGATCTTTCTGCAATCTACTTCAGTGAACATCAAATCACATCAACTTATTTTTGCTCAACATTACATGTTGGTAATGTATTTTAAGTGCAAACTGATTTAAAGGTCTGCTAGTGATTTCCTTAAAACAATAATGGAACAATGGAATATATTAATTCAGACTTTACTGTGACTGATAACACAACTAAAGCATATTTCACGACTCTGTAGTGTTATCAAAATGGTTACTTGTTATGTAAAGTAGATGTGATCTGTAGTAAAAGGGCTAAAAGATACAAAACCACTGGCATGCCATATATCATGTGTTGTATAACTGATAAGAAACAACACAGTTTGCATAAACTACCTATGTTTTCCATCAAAATGAAAAGATTTACAGGACTGAGCCAAAGATACAAAAGCAAGTGCATGAAACATTGTGCAAAAAAGAGTTTGGTAAATTAAATTGAAATACCTCACAGACTTCTTCAATCTGCTCGACATCACCATCCACGACTGCCTTTGCAACTGCGTCCCTCACCGCCTTGTATTCCTCTCCATATACAAGATACTGGTCCATCTGGCCTCCATCTTCATTCTGTTCACACCATGAATGTAGATAGAGGAGCAAAAAGACACTAATATAACTACTATAACTGGGCTAAATTTGATGCCACAGTTTGTTTCAATGTTGTAGTCGATACATGCTTTCAAAAGAGAGCGTGTTGCTGACAATTGGTCCATTTAATAATGGTGACATATTTACTTGTTTTATGATTGAAATATTTGACGTAGCAGATTTTCTAATGAACGGTGGTGTACCTTTTGATGGATCTCTGCAGGGAAAAGCCAGCTGAACTCTGGCTGTTTCACCAGCGTCTGGACATGCTCGACACCAAGCCGTTCACTGAGCTTGCGGATCAGGTAAACACGGTACCAATCATTCCCACTATCCTCACAGAGCTTAATTACTATCTTCAGGAAATCTTCTGCTCCATCTGGGACGTTGTTGTCTGCAACACCAATGTAGTCGAACAGGCTCTTAGTTATTTTTTATTGCTAACTAATACAAACTGTCAGCAGTAGTGAAGTCACAGAATTTCTCACCAGACAGACAGTCAGTGATGAGACTGGTGGCCATTGTGAGGGACAGACGCAATCGGGCGATGTGCTGTAGATATTGAATAGACACTGTTGTTGGAACAGAAGGGACTTCAGCCAAAAAGAAGTGCAGGAATTGTGTCTCATCCCTGAAAAGTGGCTCCAACTCTTCAGTCTTGTTGTCTTCCAGAGGCAATTTCTCCCACATGGAGTCCTGCAAAGAGCATCAGTTAACTGTCTTATATACTGCAGGCTATCCTATAACTGTCCTAAATAATGAGTTTAAGTAAAGTAACTATTATAAACTGTTCCTGAAGTTAATTTCTTTTGAATGTTTTGAAATCTTTAGTGAAATATTCTTTCCATCTTTTATTGGTCCATTTCTACACTATGAAACATAATAACAGATATAACTGTAATGCAGTTATATCTTTGTTTAAAAGACGTTTTACCTCCAAGCAGTTGATGTACAAGGCATAAAGCTCTGCTTCATCACCCTCATCCACAAATCTGCTTTCTTCAACAGATGACAAATGCTGTTGCAAATACTCCTTGACGTCATCAAAGCTGAAACACAGTTTGTAAAAGTGAATTATAAACTTGGTGCAAAGCAGAAGAGCTTCATATGGTGAAGCAGGTGCGCCTGAATCTATTCAGACATTTTCTCACAACAAATTCCTCCTGTGATTAAACCAGCAATGCTGTCAAACTTCTCTATTGACAGCATGTTTTTTTTTTTACATTCAATGACACATTTACCCACCTGAACTTCAGCAGCAGCTTGAGGATCACAGATCGCACAACTGGATTGTTATCAGGGCACTCGTCGAAAGGTGACAGATCTTTGGTGTGAATCTGTTCATCTTCTAGTTTGAAAGATGATTTAGAATAAACATTAGTAACAAAAAAGACTAATAGTAACCTTAAGTTATTAAAATTTATGAACATGTAGATTGTACAGTGTATATGGCATATAAACAGAAACAGTGGCACAACATATGAAGAAATAAAAGATAAAAAAATCAAGAAAAAAATCCATTTTCATGAGAAAAGAAGGTGAAGAAAACAAATATTCTTTCTTTGACAAGGTAAGTACCTGTCTCAACCCTCATGTAGGACAGCAGATGGGTGATGACACCTTGGGTTGGCGGTATGTTGTCCTTGAAGCACACAGTGGAGAGCATATCTATGAAGAAACCATTGCAGCGTCGCCTGAATTCTGCATTTCTCTTGAAAGAAGCCCTGCAAAATAAATAGAAATACCACATAAAAATGAAAAGCTATGACATTTTATTTGTGTTTTTTAGAAGATTTCCAAAGGTGATTAAGCTTAGCCAAGTTATTCCCCAAAACTTACACTCTACCAGGGACTTTCTTGTTTCAGTTTGTATGTCTCTGTATTTTCTCTGTGTGATACTGTATTTTACAGTAACATCAACTGAATCACTGACGTGTTCACACCCACTTTTTGGTAAGCAAGTGTATTATACACTAGAACTGTGCACATACAGTATATACAGTGTGCAAGCCACTTGCTTGTTAATCTAAAAGAGTTTAGGTTGCACGTCATTCAAAAGGAAGAGTGTGATGGGGTATCAAAATGGCATTTCTGCATACTCAGCTGGATAGGTGTATGCACAATAGAAAAACTGAGTGATCTGGCCCACTGCTCAGTGTCTGAGGGCACACATTTTTCTTATATGGCAGACTGCTCATTAAACTAAACTGCTAAACACTTGCGGTGCAAAAAAAAAGCTCCTCCTGCGCTCTTAGAAACAACAGTGCGCGGTGAGTATCATGTTTATGATAGCAAGCAAGTAGTATTTACAGATATGTCCTTGAACACGGCTCCTTCTCTGTAACTGATCCTTAGGAAAAAAAGGTTTCACACCTTTGGATTTTTACAGGTGTAAAATGGTGAATGAAATCTCACCTGATGTCTTCAGAGACATGTGGCTGAAAGTCATTTTGTAACTGTTGCCTGCAATTGGGACAAGAAGTCCGCCCTGCATCCAGGCTGGCCCTGATGCATGGTAAGCAGCAGATGTGATCACATGGCAGCCCCACAGGGTCCTGAGGCTCTTTCAAGCACACCACACATTGAGGTCCAAACCTGTATGAAAATGTGACCAACGCCAATCAAATTCACTTCAGGACAACTAAAGAACATTGTTGTTAAATGAACAAGCTCTTACCTGAAAATCTGGTCACTTGCCCCCTGCTTACAGGAGTTCAGTACTTTAATCACAGCTTGAAAAGCCTTCGGTGATTTTACATCAGTGTTTCCCTCCAGAACCTTAAAATAGGACAAAAACATTGAACACAAATTTAACAACAGGGATACATGATTTTTCAATTTCTTCAGTTGGCTGGACTTCATGTAAAATGTAAAATCGAACACAGTAATGTGGTAAAATGTGCCAACGGTGTGAAGACCATCATGACACAGAAAAAAACTCTGTTCAAGGTAGATAGGTTAAAAAACGTCACCACATTTAACGTAGCCCACAAAGCTCACACTGCATCTGTTTTCGTAAAGTATTATCAGTGATTTAAAAATCTACTCACCCTGCTTAAGGTTTGAATGTTATTCAAGACCAAATTTCTGAGCCAGTTCTCTTCTTGATGGAAACCCAGCAGCATGTGTTCCACAAACAGTGAGAGGATGTAGATGTGCTTCCAGCCGTTACTATTAAATATTACAGATAATAATCACAGTTAGTTTCTCGTAGAAATATTTGCAGATTCACCATAGTGTTTTATGTCTTTGCGGAAAAGTAGTTAGCAGAGGTGGTAAGCCCTGGTTTGAACAATCACCTCACTGCTTAAATTTGTAGCCTTTAATGTGTTTGGGGAGAGAGTTTCAGAGGGAGGGGATGGCTATGTAAAATGCTCTGTCACTGCAGGTCCGGTGCTTGGTCCTGAGTGGTGCAGACAGGAGTTTTTGGCATCAGAGCAGCAGAGGCTGTGGGAAGGAGTGTGGTGATGGAGAAGGTTGGTGAGGTAGGAGGGTGTCTCATTATGGAGGGCTTTGGTCAATGTACCAAAGAGAATGCTGTTGTCTTGTGTTTGATTCTGGGTGTAATGAAGGCATGGATCAGGGCTTCGGGGGGCAGTAGATCATAGCAGTGACCAGTGGAGTGGGACCCGCACAAAATGTTTAAGCTGATAAAAACACTCAAAGATTACTTTAACCTCATCTGAAGATCTAGAAAGAAAACAAACTCTCTGCTTTACTTTTCGACTTATCGCCTTTTTGTAGTTATAACAGTTGCAACAGTTGTTAATAAAGGTTTGTGCAGTGCAATGGTTTGGTCATAAAAGAGCACACTCTCAGTTAATAGCATGTATGACTCTTGGCATTTTATCACAATCACCAGTCTATCAGAGGGCTAACACATAGACACAGAACCATCTACTCCTATGGGCAATTACCTCACCAAAAGTGGTTGTGATCAGACTGCGGGATGGAACCAGAGCAACCGCAAAAAATCCATACAGACACAGGAGGAACATACAAACTCCACACAGAAAGGCAGCCATCTTCAAACTTTGCTATATGGTATCTAAGATATCAATTTTCCCCGTGGAAGATTTTACTGAATTTGGGCAAAAGTATTTTACTTTTATGTCCAATTGTGTGCATCAGCAACTTACCTGACATCACGGAGTCTTTCTCTGCATCGCTCTCCGTACTGTTTGGTGTTTTGTTGGGAGCAAATCAACTCCAAAGAAGCTTGCAGCCTCTTCACCTGCTTCAGCCAGCGCTGGCAAAGAGCATCAGTATGTAAATCAGGAGACCCCAGGTATTCAACACATGCCTGGGCTGCAAGAACATCCAAAACCTACAGGAGAGCAAAACAAGCATTTTCGCACAATTTAAAACACCCTCTGATGAATATTGGAAGCTTATCTACTTTACACTATTATGTTCTACATATTTTTCAGTGTTCTGCACCCTGCAGAACGCCATATCTGACTTAGCTGAGAGGTATGTATATGGTCTCTTGCAGTATAATGGAGGAATGAGCCTTTCAATAACACAATGACAAATTAAACAGACTGTATCTCATCTCATATAAAAACAGGTCATGATGGGCTTAAATCTGTTTCATTTTTGCAGTCTTTGAAGTTTCCTCAGAAAATGTTGCTGGAATTTAGAAATGTGTTTACCATCTCTGGACAATGTCTAATGTGCTGGTTTCTGCGCAAAGCATAAACAATGTCAGGATGCAGAGAAATCATCCGAGAGAGGTTCTGAAGACGACTTTGGTAGAAATGGTAGGCGATGTGGATGTGAGGAAGAGAAAGCTCATCTTCATCTTTTTTTCGTCTCTGTATTTCATCAACACAGCTGGCCAGGGCCTGACACAAGAGCTGAGGAGTGAATGCACAAGTAGATTAATAATACATTATGTGCACTAAACCATAGCAACATTAAAGAGTAACCAGTCTCTAAAATGTTTTCAGTGAACCAATTTCTCTGCACAACCGTAATGAGTAGAATAATGCCTCACTCTGTTTAGAACTGAATTATAAGTGTACACCTGACTCACTGAGTGACCTGTTCCTGTATAATCTGTAGATAATACTTCTCACACTGGTCACTCAGTGTATATTTAGTAAGTTTGTTTCTACTGTATAGGTACAAAGAAGCAGAAAAATTCAAGACTTTGCTTGACTGCGATGGATTAGATTGTTGTGAAGCAGAGAAAATTATAAAGGAAAGGTAAGAGTAGTGGTATTGAGCTAATCGGATGCAGTAACAAAGTATTTGAATTGCTCTCACCTGTAATTCTTCATCTGATGGCACTTTCATTGTCATGGAAACAAAATCCTGTAGGTACCTGTCAAAAAATTCTTTTCCCATTTTGTCATTCACATTTTTAGCCATGTAACTGCCGAGTGGAGTGTTCAAGAACAAGTCTCGGAAATGACCAGGTGAATGAGCTGCAAAGAAAAGTGGAGAGTCAGTCTAAAAGAGATCTTTAAGTTACAAAGCTAATACTTTAAGTATTTCTTAATTATTGTTGAACAGAACAATTTAGATATGTTACTCATAAGGTGTGATAGTTACTTTCATGTCTGGATGTTTGCATCATGAGCCCATCCAGGAAGTCTTTGATCCACCAGCTGAAAGGCATGAGGCAACGCATGGTGTTGCCACCTGTGGTATGGCTTTGTACCAATAATACCCTGGAGATGAAAACAAACCATTCAGAACCAGCAACTGACTATTTGAGCTGAATAGATATATTTTTCACAGATATGATGATACAACCAAGAGATACTCACTTGTTTTCATCCCTCACATAAGGTACATGCAGCATCTCTTTGCTCCCAAATATCTCAAGCCATAAGTTCATGACATCATCCCCATCAAACAGAAGGTCTAAATTGCAATCTCGGTCAATGACTGAGACCAAGTTGGCCAGAAGCGGAGTGACAACTGCTTGGATTTTCCTCCACAGTGTGTGTCTGTGAAATTAACCAGACATTTGCACATGTATTAAAAATGACAGTAGCTAAGATGTAAAGTCATGTCACTTGAAACCAAATCACTGTATGGACAGTGATTAAGATCTAAACAGCTTGTTCAGCTGGAGTTTGCATTTGTTCATTTTCATTTTACACCAAAGCAAAATAGATTTAAATAAGTGATGAATAAATGACAGATAAAGATTTTATGCAAATATAGTGAAAAAACTGCCATGTAGAAGGTAAGGAGAGACCTACAGGAACGTTCCTCCCTCTTGAAGAGCAGTGGCATTAGATGCCTCACTTAGTACCCAGCTTTTTGGACTGGGGATGCTGGCCTCATACTCCTCTAACAACATGCGAAGACGCTTCCTCAAAATGTTTGCAAACACACCTTAAAAACAAAATTCATTGACAATAAGTTTTTTTTTTAGAAAGATGCATTTTTACTGTGCACAGAGTAGACGGGCATAACAATGACCTGATATAAAAAGATGACCCCATATGACTGATTTTCTAACCTTGTGTCTGACTTCCATCCAGAAGTGTGAGCAGGTTTTCAATTCTCTTAGTGCTGAGTTCTCCACTGTCTTCTGCATCTCTGAGCATGCTGACTGCACTCTGCACACAGCTCTTCACCAGATCTTCAGTATCAAACAAATCTCCCAAATCCTGAAAAAAAGATATTACATAAAGAAAACTAACAACAGCAACATCTGATGAGGAGAAATGTCAGAGAGGTGAATCCCCTCAGAGGGCGTGAGTAACTGACATGGTCTTCTACCTAGGAGCCAGATTGTCTAATTGTAGCAATGAATGTATGAATTAATGAATGGTGTGTTAATGAGTTAAAGTTCTGAACCAACAAGGTGCTTTTCATCTACCAACTAGTCCCTCTAATTTCTAAATATCTTAGCATACGAGCTAAGTTCTAATTTTGCAGTTTGGGTATCATTTGATTACCGGTATGTTATAATGTAATGTATGCAAATGGTGAAATTATGATGAAGCCACAATTTACATACCAAAGCATCAAACAGTCTCTGCTGTTGATAGATGCTTCATATTTTCATGTCAGTTTGCCTCCTCTTTCTTTCAGAATACAGAATTTATTTAATTATCTAATTAATTTCAGAGTTCAAACTGAGATTCTACTAATGACATTTAAAGCACTTCCTGGTTTGGTACCCTGTTCTACTACTGATGTGACTCTTGTTAAGTATGTTAGCCACCTCCCAAACCTTGAAGTTACCGAGCTGTTTTTAAAAAATGGATGATTTGGATGACCTATTATTTATTTCTTAAGTTATTCTATAAGAGCTCTCCTTACAGCTGCAGCTGGTTGAGTCTTAAAGACTAAAAAAGCTGAGAACTCCAATTCTCAAATCTCAAATCTGAACTGCCATCTAATCATTTCCCATATTAGCATAGTCACAGTATTATCTATGTCATGCACTGGCTCTTGTGTTTGATTTAGACTTAGCTGACCTAGCTCTGATAAACCACTTGTTATGATATATCCCGCATCTCCCGTTAAAAATAATACAGATATAGATAAAAAAAGAAGAAGAATAGACTAAATAATATAAATATTTTGGCAAATGTGAAACTTCCAAAGGTAATTTGTGCTTAAACATACATCAGAGATTAGGAAATCATATATTGGTTATGTGATCCTCTCATTCATCCAGGTTTGGGAATATGAATGGTTAGTTACACTTACAGCAGAGTCATTTTGTGTCACACCAATGTGCTCTTCTGTCTCCATGGCTTGAAAAGACAGAGAATTATAGGAGAATTTATTCAGTTACTTTAAATATATAACATTCTTTAAAAAAAAAAAGGTATTTGATGAATTACCTTCAGGTGGATCTTCAAAAAGGTCACTTATCTGTAGATTCTTCAAGGAATGAACATCAGACACAAACTCTTTTGATCTTCTGAGATCATCAATGTGAACAGACATCCATGGACCTGAAAAAAAAGCCACACTAATGAAACCACAATACGTAGGTTTTTACTGTTGTTTGAATATTTTGCTTTTTTTGTTACTCTTAATGTGTAGCACTTTGTACAGCATTTTGTGTTTGAAAAGTGCTATATAAATTATTATCACTGTACTGCATATTGTGACATTGATATTGAGTCGCTGACAAGAGATAGATGTGTGTGTGTGTGTGTGTGTGTGTGTGTGTATAACAGGTGAACTAACCGCCTTGAAACCCAACATAGGAGGTCCCACCCTCAATGCGAGGAAGTTTGCTGACAAAGTACACAAATATCTTTGTGTTGTCTGTAGTGGTCCACTTGCTCATTTCATTGATGCATGAATATCTGAGAAATCCAAACATTAAAAATATGTAAAAGCAAAAAGTGAAAAACCATGAGCTTTTGTAATGACGTTACAGAAAGATGTGAAGGAAAGTAATTATGTGATCATTGTCAAACTCACTTGGCTGAAGAAAGAATATTCTTTCTGTGTGAATTTTCATCATACTCTGTTTGGATAATGAGCACTTTGTCTTCATGTGTTGAGCCAAGAAATTCCCTAATACCATGACAAAGGCACAACTTACATTTGAATAGACATACAGACAGTGTACGTATATAGAATAATGTGCAATTTTATCAGTTCAGAAATTGTCCTAAAGAGAAACCCAAGAAAACTGAAGCACAGGGGTGTGGGTAAAGGTCATTGTTTAGATTGAAATGAGGAATTCGATAAATATGACATGCTTTTCATACTGTATTGACAAACCTGATTTCCTTGAGAAAAGAGTACTCTGTGTCAAACTGCTGCAGTGATAGCAGCTTGATGTCATCAAGCTTGGTCACACTCTGCAGTTCTTGAGTGTCTCCTGCAGTCAGTAGTCTGGAAAATGTTGTGACCTTCAAAAAAGCAAAAGAATTAAAAATTACGCAGGCAATTTCTTTTTTGCTATTACTAATAGAAAAAGCCACCCATATATACTGTTACATTGTTATGTGTTGTGAGTCTGATTTATAATGAATATCACAAGTTAGGATTTGGCTGTTTAGCTGTTGGCAGTTTATACAGTAATTACTTATTTTATAAACTTTTCCTGTATGTTAATTTTTTCTCATGTACTAATGCAAATTGAAATTTCAACAGGCTTTTATCAACAACAAAAATAACTATTATGTACTATAAAACACAGTACCAGTCGAAAGTTGTTAAACTGAGAACAAAATTAATATAAATGGACCCAAAATTGTTAGGCATATTCCAGTAGCTGTTTCCCAATGTTTTGTAGTGGAGTTTTGCTGTAATATTTGATAGCATAGTAAAAAAAAATAGTACCTCAGTGAAGAAGAAGGAGCTGGGCAGTTTCAAATGCTGTGTGTGATAGACAATGTAGTCTCCCAATGACCTGTGCATCTCCTCTTTAACATACTCTTCTGTTAAATGTTCTGTTTCCTCATCAGGCAGTCTGGATTTGTCCAAACGAACGACAGAGTCTGGGGTAGCACAGTTAAGCAGAGTGTTTTTGGCTTTGTCCAGCATGGTCTGAGCATCTGTTTCAACACTGTGATTCTTGGTTACTTGCAAGACCACAGACGAGCATGTGTCTGAGTGGTAACCGATAAAGACATCACTTGGAACATATTGCTTTTTCGTGGAGCGTTGTCTGCTTAAGGAGACAAAATCATCAACCCATTCCTGTAGTTGTCTGGCAATGTACTCCTGCTCATCACTGAGAACAGTTTTCATGTCAAGGTAGTGCTTCTCCAACCTGTTAATCAGTGGGATTGGAAACTGCTTGTAGACCACTTCTTTCTCTTCAATAACAATGAGCCTGAAGTTTTTGTGAACTCTGCATTTCACTCGATGTGTTCCTAATCCAAGATCAACATACTTTTGACCCCCTAGGGTCACATAGTATTGGTTGAGAGCATCATACAGACTTTCGTACAGATTCTGAAGGTTCAGAAGCACAACTGTCTGTCCAGTCTCCATGCAAACCTTGACACGATTGATGTTCCTACAAATCTGAGTGTACTCCTGATCCTTTGGGAAACTAGACCCAAAGATGATCTCTGGATGGATTTGGTGACAGTGGAATATCTGTTGGAGAATCTGAAGAGCTGCATAGTTTTTTGTGAGGATTAACAGGTAACGATTTTCCTCCACTTGGCAAGCTGAGATGCTTTGATCGACCATATCAATGGTGGTGACTTTGGCGTTTGCACAATCCTCCCTGAGTTCTTCACTAAATATGGCCTTCACATCCACATCATCTTTTCCACTGAAGTTTCTCAGGACTGCTCTGGTGATTTCATCTGCAGTAGGACACTCATTAGAGATTTTGGTAATTGAAAATACCATCTTTATCAGACTGTAGAAATCCCGCAGACCAAAAAAGCCTCTGCCTTCTCCGCATACTCTCATATATGCTTTTGCAAAGGGCTCAAAGAGGCGTCTGATCTTTTCAAGAACCTTTTCTTCAGAGGAGCATATCCCCATAGCACTTTTTATCAGCTCTTGCTGGTTTGGATCTCCACGGGACACAAATATCCCACGATTCATCTTGGCAGGGTCCAATGCCCAGTTGGAAATTCCAATGAACCCTACCCGTTTATGGGGTTGTGGCTCATCATCAACACAGCCCTCTTCCAGTAGTGGGTGCAGTGTTTTCAATGGCATTTTAGGGGAATCCTCAGCCAATCCAATCTCATCAAGAACAACCACTGAGATGTATTCATCCAAGTTTTTGCTTTCTTGAAAGCGGGCACACTGTTTGAATGTATTGATGATTCCTTCAGGAGTTGAATGAGGGCTGCACTGGAAAGACACCAGATGTATCTGTTTCAGCTTCTTGTAGAGTTCAGAATGTGAGGCAGGGCCCTGCATTGCATCAGCAACTAGGGTTTTGGACAGTGATTTGGAGCTCCCTGGTTTCCCAACAATAAACAAGGGAATTCTTAGCTCAACACAGATCACCATCATGAAGAAATTCTCTTTCAAAGCCTCATTTCTGGCTATTGTCTTACCCATGGGTACCCCATTGAGTAGGAGGTCCTGCATGAGTTGGATTTCCCACTGTATTATCTTTGTGTTGTATTCATGAGGAAGCAACTGGCTGATAGTTTTCCGATATGGACTTTTGTCCTCCAAGCAAGACTGATAGCACACTCCAGTGGCCATCAAGAGTGACCAGATTACTCTGTCACTTGCAGGTAAGAATCGTGTCGTGTTTGTGTTTTTTTTCTTCTGAACTTGCTCTTGATAGAACGCTCTCAATTTCACAGCAAACATGTTGTGATTTTTGTGGAACCATACCAACACTTGCATGCAACGTTCAACATCCCTCAAACTGACAAAGCTACATTCGTCTTTCCTCTCCCTCATGAACTTCTGTGATGATGACATCACCTTAGTTATAGTTGGAATATGACATTCCGCAATCATGTTGGCCTTCGCTTGTCTTTGCACTATTTGTTTGATATACATTTGCTCTGTAGAGTCACTGAGCTGCCCGAAGTCCCAAACAAGAGGAATCATGCTGGGGGGTAACACATGAACACGATACACAAGCTGGCGGAGAGGGATGGACCCAAGCCTGTCTACAGTTTCCTCAGCCCTGACCCGGTAGCCCAATCCTGATGCCTCTAGCCTTTCTATCATCTTGTCTGTATGCTTCCTGTAGGGGTTGCAAGCAGCAATAATCTGCAGTCCTGTTTGAGAACTGAGTTGTTGTCCCTGCACAGAGTTATCACAAATTATCTCCTTGATGCTGCTGATGGCGTCTGTGGTGTTTGCTTCATCAAAGAAGAGAACTGAGTCAAATTCATGGTTCTCTTTATTGGCCATTGCAAGAGTTTCTACTTCCTTCACTTTCTCGTGTATCATTTCTGATGTAGTTCCTCCATGAACCTTGACCAGTTTCATGTTTTCTGCTGGTGCTCCACATCTTCGCAACTCACACATGAACTTTATGAGCCTTGTCTTACCACATCCTGTCTCACCCATTATGATGACAGGGATACCACACTTAAATCGCATATGGATTGCCATCATTTTGAGGATATTATCAGTGGTCAGTTCATATGTTTCATCAGGATCTGTTGGCCACTTGATGCCAAGCACACTACAGAGATGTTCAATCTTGTCAGCTCGAGGAAGCTGATCAAAGTCCCTGTTAAAAGGTACTCTCTGAAGTCTTAAGGCAGTGTACAGCTCTTGAGTCATGATGTTTTTCTTTATCACTTCTTCTGTCAAAGGATTTATGGCATCAACCCCATTCTGGGCATTGAGCTTGAGGTGAAACCCAATGAAAGTCATGGATGTGTGGTCATCATTAAAAAAGATGTATGGATGTGGCTCAGACTCCCACCTTTTTCTGATGAGGAATGGAGCTAAGTCTCTTTCATTAAGCCCACTGATTTCAACTTGTTGCCGCCCTGGGCTCTGGTCAGTGATGCATAGTGATGGGGTTGCAAAGTCTTTGGACATCAAGATCATAAACTCAACCACAAAGTTTCTGAAGCCACGAAGAGTGTCTCCAACAAACTCAAAGTTGCAGAAAACTGAGTTCTCGCAGTCTTGCAATTGAAGATTTAGGAAGCAGACAAAGTTACGTAGCTCCGCCCATGATGGATCTATTATGCCACAGTGGATTAAAAGTATCTGAAGACACTTTCCATGACTCCCTTCAATGCCCTGGTAAGTGAAGTTGTCAAGATTCTGATTGTTGTAAAAACGTGTGAGGTACTGGTATGGTCTCTGGTAAGCTTCACTCCTGAAACACTCATCATCCATGAGGGGGTCTGCACTCTCCATGTCAGCGTTTTCCTCTCTCCTCATTTCCAAAGCCATAACCTCCTTTGGTGGACGACAAAACACCTTAGGGAAAATGTCCGAAAATGCAAAGTTTTCCTTTCGTCCCTAAAAATTGAAAATATACATATTTATGTGTTGTTTATAATAAATCAATCAATCAATCAATCAATCAATCAACTCTATGATCTATTAATCTCACTAAAATGTATACATTTCTCTGCTAGCTACTGCACCTGTATACCATACTTAGCAATAAACATTGTGCTGTCTGCAACTGCTACAATAATATCAATAATAAATTAAACCAATAATATGATTTCATCTGAAGAACAATCAACAAAGAGTAAATCTCAACTTACAGATCTGGGGGCATATCCAGGCGGACAATTCATGGATTCCAGTAACTCAATGATGTACAAGTCTTTGTGGCTGCAACGCCACATCCGTCCGTCTGAATCCATCAGGTACCGCAAAACGAAGAGCTTGAATAGGAATTCATTCAAGCCTTTTTGCACCTGTTTATCATAATTTGCATCGTTAGAAAAACTCTTGTTATTGAATAAAGCAAAGTTTTGACAATCTTAAGGATTCTCTGAGAACAACTTTGTTGGAACTTTTCATAGGAACTTTCATGATTATAGTTATATAAACTTATCTTACCGAGGATGTGACATCAAAGTGAAACACTTTGATATCTTTTTGTTTAGGTGTGTCATACAACGATTGGAGAACCTTGTGGTCATCAACCTCATGATCAGTTAGCCGGATGCACTTCTTAAATGCGGTTTCTGGTTCAACACTTCCTTCCAGCTTTTCATACAATCTTTGCACATACAAAGACTTACCTGAAAATGGTGAAATTAAAATATATCATTTGGCTGACTTTTTTGCACTTTGTTTTCTAAAATTAATAATGTATGACTGATTTCAGTCAAAGCAACATATATAGCCTACATTTAAGGTTATTTTCAAAACCACTGAAAACAAACAAAAAAATAAAAATCACAAATTGTGGTGTATGTCTCAATGATATGGTAAACATAATCCAAAACTGAGAATGCTTGTACTTTTTTTTTCTGTCTGCAATCCTATGCAGTCATGGAAATGCATATGGATTGAAAAGACTGTCATGTTACTTATTGTTCAATAAGAAGGTGATTTTCCTCAAATTTAAATTTTTCATACTGTATCAGGCATAACCACAGAAACTGGCATTATTTCTTTAGTTGGTTTTGTTCATGATCTGCATAACTCCTTATATTACACTGGCACAGATATTAAATTAGTGATATGAGAAGAACAAAAAGAAAAACTACTGCTCACCTACTCCAGCACGTTGGGAGGCCACAATGCCAACAGAATGGCCACCTTTGAACAGGGCATTCTTGTGATCTGATGTTACAGTGTAATGCCTCGACAAGTACTTCTGGATTGTTTCCAATGGCTCTTGTGGCACAAAGTCTCTTTTGAACTGACTAAATGCAGTGGGGATGTAGGTGTGTTCTCTGTCAGAGCTGCACAAGATCACTAGCCTGTACTCATGTTTAAACAGAGAACGCAGTTTCTGAAAACACTTCTCCACTGCACAGCTCACGTCATAGGTTAGTTGGTCTGCCCAAAGCATTGTGTAAATCTTCTGGCCACTGTCACCTGGTGTGACACATCTCCTCAGGAAAAGCTCTACTTGCTCATGTGACGTTGCAGGGGTGCACAACAGAACCTCATCATAACTTGGCAGTGGCTCATAGTCACTGGTCATGTACAAGCAGATACTTGAAGTCAGGACCTCATCGTAAGGGCAGACTATGAGATTAGGTTGCTTTGAGAAGAAACCTTTTGGGAGCTTTCTTCTGATTGAATTGTCTTTTGTCTCTGAGAGCACTGGTTCTTCCCATTCATTTTCAGTTTGGTTTTCTGTGACAGTCATCATTTGTAGTAGTCCCCCTAAACTCCTCATGTCCAAAAGGTCATGGAAAAATATTCCCTCATTCTTCATGTAGGCATTCCACAACTCCTCCAGTTCTTTCAAACCAACAGTCCGGTCTGCTGGTTCAGCTGAAGACATATTGCTGTCATCCTGGTGAAAAAAGAGGCTTTGAAAGTGAATACCTTCATCAATCCTTTTGCCAGACTCAAACTGGTTGCAAAATCTTCCCCACGTGGTCCAGACATCTGATGTTGTGCAGTTTGGTTTGATAAAAGAGAGCATCATCAAAGCATTATCCTCTATTTCTGCATTTAGATTTGTCTGTGTCACAACACTACACAGGTAGAATAGTTGTTCTGCTGTGAAGTAGTTTAAGTAGTAGTGATCAGATCGCTGTTTGTCCATGAAGTTTCGCCAGTCATCAAGGAACAACTCCATCTTCTTCGACAGTGCTGTAAGTTGTTCAACTAGACTTCCACATACTTGGATGCGATGTAGGGTCTTGCAAAAGTTGATTTCCATAATAATACACGGATCACACTGGGTTTTGCAATAAATCTTGGCTTCCCAACACCTGAAGAGTGGGTTCCCTGCAGCATAAAGGTCTACAAATGCTTTGGCAAGCCTTTGGACATTGTCGAACACCTGAATATGAAAAAAATAAAATGAGATTACAGGCATCAAAAAATTAATGCATTTTTTATTTTAAACATTCCATTTCACACTTTATCCAGCTTGCAGGAATGCAGATTTAAACTATAAAAATCTTATAACACAATTCAAAAAATATAAATACTGTCAATATACAACACCTCAGTGAATTGTTCCACTTCACTTTGATTTTGTTCCCCTTTTCCAGACATGAGCATAAGCTTATTTTGCAACTCTTTCAGGTCCTCATAGGTGCATGTCATGTTCTTCTCAGGTCCGCCCTGAATTTGCAGCATCAGGGAAGTCTCCAAAGCAAGCTATAAAGGGAAAAATGCATATTTTATCGAACACATTACAGTGTTAATGCGAGGTTCTTAGACCTTACAACTATCATCACATAAGAATAGCCAATTTGATTTTGTTAATTTACATATGCATTGTTAATACTTTAAAAAATGTTTATTTCTTAGTTTCTTCTTTAACACTGATATAAAATTGCGATGAAAGATAAGAGTAACCATTACAAAAATACAATATTTTGTACCAAACAAAGCAACGCCCATTTGCTAGTTACTACCATGGGAAAGTTTATAAAATGAAAAACACTTTTTTTAAAGTGCAGTTTAGGTGATTGACAAGCCCTTTAATAGACTATCAGGTTTATTTTTTTAAGTAGTCCTGTAATTCTTTAAAATCTAAACATTAATTTCATGCAGTGTACCCTTTTTTGGTTTTGGGCCTTTATGGTGTATATTCCTCTCTCATTGATGGATTTAGCCAGAGACAGAGATGAAAATTCAACAGATCCATGGCTTTCTTTAACGGTCTTTAACCAATCCAGATGACGTGCTGTATCCCGCTGAAATCAGACACCAGACAAAAAAAGATCAGCATGTAATTCCAGCTGTAATTGAACCAAATAATCAGTACAGGGCTGATTGCTTGGCCTGCGTCAATCCAGTTTACAGCTGTCTTGAGAATATCATCCAAACAATTTCTTAAAAATGACCTGAAGCATAATGAATGCACAGACAATGTACAAATCCTCTCTGGGGCTGTTAGGGAAAACAAGATCTATGTGTAAATGTGTAGGCTCTAGGTTTAGAAATTTGTACGTGTGGTTTATTAACTGTGCTCTGGGATTCATAGCCTGTGCCCTCAGACCAATGCACTCAAACAACTTGGTTTGCAAATGCAAAGCACAGTAAATAAAGTGTTACACAATGAAAGGGGTGAATCGTCCAATGCGCAACTGAATATAGCATAAAATGTACCCTTAAATTTTGCAAGCAAACAACAGTAAATACAGTGTTATACATGTCCCATCCCCAGGTTGATGCTCTTGTCAGTGTTGGAGCCTCTATGTGAGATGTGTTGGTTGGGTGATTGTGTGTTTTTAAAACTTGTGCAGCACACTCTCAGTGGAAGGTATAGCTGCAGATTTCTGGTTTAACAGCGCTGTGATGGGCAGGTGTCAGGTCTGTTTATAGTGTTTGTGTTCTCTGAAAGATGTCACAGCACGGAAAAAGGGGTGGAAATTATTGTGTTCACCTCTGTGAATGCCTGTTGTAACTTTGAAGATTGCTCAAATTTAAGGAGGAGGAGACACTGCACCACGCTTTAACCATATTATTCACTTAATCTTAATCTCACTTAATTTCATTGGGATTTTGGAGAGCTACTCCCTGTTTCAACCTTGACATATTAAACTTTACGTAGCTGTGTATGTGCTGAGTTTTAAATAAAATACCTGGTGAATTATTTTTCACTTTAAAATAATTTGGTTTAGACAATATGATAACCTTCTTGATTGGATGTGGTTCAGTTGTAGTAACAATATCAGTTTATGTGGAAACAAAAAGGGTGGAATCTCACCAGCTTCCATGGTATATTTTTGTCATTTTCAAGTGCCTTCCACAGTTTCGTGGCCGCTGCCTTGAAGTCCTCAAAGTCAGAGTCCTGCTTCAGTCCATACAGTATGGACGAGTAACCAAGGACGGCATCATGAAAACAGGCCACTCGATCCACATCCAGGTCATTTTCTCCAGCAGAGATGGATGCCAGATCGACAAAAACTTTGAGCTCATTGATATCTGCAATCACAGATTTCCTTTAGCTGATATGAATTTTTGTGTTTTACTATTGGTAACAAAGAATGGCATCTACTGTACCTTCAAGTGCTTCTTTAACCCACAGCACAAAGTTTCGTCGCAGACTGAGCTCCTGAAGACATTTCCTGCGATTATCTGTGATGTCCTTCAGAATATTTTTGGCCTTTATGAAGGTATCATCTATGCAATCCAGGCTGTTTTTCTTGAAGTCAGCTTGATTCTGAAAATGCATATGTACAAAATGAAATAACTGAGTAAATTATTCATAATTCCACTTAAGATGGTGGTTTAAAAACCTAATTGTCAAAACAGTTTATAGCTACAGAAAGTTAATTTTCCTCAAAACTAAATCTATCTAGGACTGAGGATATCATAATTATTTCAATTTCCCAGTATTTCAGTATTTCAAGACCAAACTATTCTTCAACTAGAAATGTGTACAGTGGAACAGCTAATTACTTTTTGACAGCAACATACTCTAATATGTCCATAATCATGTGCATGTAGAAAATACATTATCCCCTATGAATGAAGCCCTTGTCTATAGGCCTGTTAATGTCTTACAAGTAAAGACAGATGTTTCTTTAAAAGACGCTTATTAAAATTGGAAATGTACCCTGTCTCTTATACACATCTACTATATTAATATTACTGATTTACAATTGCCATACACCGTGTTCCTAGATACTCCGTTACTGTCTTGTCCTGGATATATCTGGAAAAAGGCTCTGGGGCTGGGCTGTTGATACATTCAAAGACTAATTTGAGAAAACAAAAGTGAGTGAAGCTCTCAAAGCTAAGTAGGTTGTATCTTTTCAGGATGTGACAGTGATGCCACCGGACAGACTTTCTGTCCATCATATGTCACAGGATTAAAAAAAACAGGAGCTGTCAAGCGAGGGGAGTCTATTGGGATCTCTGGTCAGTGTTTCTACACCCCCACTGAAAAAACACCTTGGCAATTTTCTGATAACCTCAAAGAGCAAGCATTGACAAACCTGTATGTTGCAGTACAGCTGGCAAAGAGTTAAGTGCTGTGACAACACAGATGTGCATTGGGTATCTACATAAGAGGCAATCATCAGTCAATTGTCTGTAACTGTATTCTTAATCCAAGAGAACATAATAAGGGAACTAACCAAACAAACCAGTTATTTCATGGCTAATATTGCTGCGGATGTTGGACACACCATAACTGTAAAAACAATGGGAGGTGGTATCTTTTGACTTGACTCGCTACACCAGAGGATGTTAAAGGTTCCATGAATTGGTTTTCATTGCCAAACTGCAAATTTCAGATCTTTCCTAGTCCCCTAGTTCAGCCCCTCCCCTGCCCTATTGGAATTGCAGAAGATGCTATTCGTCACCATGCAGCTGGCACTCAGGTAAACAGCTGGCAATGTTCATTCTCTGCCTGTTTAAGCTATGGACGTCCCTAGATCCTTTACTTTTTGCTGCATCAGTGAAAGACATCCCCAAAAATGATCAAAGAAACGCTACATTTTTTGTACAAATTAGTACATGGTTTTGGCATTAGCATACAACTGTTCTTGGTCTTGATTATCACTTTCCCTAAATAACTGCTAAAATGTTTTATTCCAAGTGAGATTTGAAATATTCCCTTTCACACACATTTTTATCATCTGAATCAGGAGTCAGTGACTGTTTAGTGTGTGTGGTACATATAGTACAATAATAATGTAATAATCACAATAATACAATAATTCTAGAAATAATGATGATAAACTACACCATAGCGTAGCATCTTGATCCAAAGACAAAGTTTCTTAAAAACACCTGCATGCTTACATAATTTTAAGCTGTGTGCCAGCACTGCCTACCTTTGACATGTTGGGGAAGCTCCTGGCAGATTTGTAGAAGATCCTTGGCCAGTTCCTTCTCACTGTGGACAGCTTCTGCTTCGTCTTTTCTTGATCTCAGTAATCTTTTTAGGTTCATGTCATCTTTACAGCGACCATCATCACAGTGACCATCTAGTGGAATATGAACAGATGAAGAACTGTGAAGCTCAACAAAGATTAACACCCACAGGAGTGTCCCCATAACAGGTTCATATGCACACATCATCACAGTGAATATGAGGACAGGTAGTGGCATGCTCCACCCGAGAGTCTAGATGATATATTTCAAGATAAATCTGAGGGATTGTGGGGTAGAATAAGAAATGGTTCAAATTTGCTACATAAATTTGCATTAACTTTTAAAACATTTGTCTGATCTTTGCTTTTTGTGCAGTATTGAATAATTTGAACTCTTTGGGCCTCAAACACTTATTTAAATGAAGCCATTTAAGAAGTTTAGAGGGGAAATCTCTCTTGGGTGGAACTAAAATGTGACAAGGGGCCACAACAACACAGGTTTTTTTGTAAGAGGTTACAAGTCAAACAGGTTGATGACCACAACTTCAAAAGATTATTTCACACGATCAAAGAAAACACATCTAAACTCAACTTTTGTTTACGATGATCTGAATATATCCACAACAGAGACTTCTGCTGCCCAGGCAATTTATTGGTGGTTAATGTGAATTTTTTTGTGATGATGAAAACACTAAAGTAGTTGTTAATCTCAACAGCAATGTCTTTTTAGAATTTCTATGCTTTAAGCATCACAAATTCAATTTGTCCATCGTATTTTGACTGCAGCTGTACACATACACAAGAGTAAGAAGTACAAAAAGACATAAAAAGAAGACAAGAGTCAAAGGAAGAGGAAGCAGACAAGAGAGGACAGCAGAAATAGATATTTGCAGTCACCTATCTTCAACAGGTCAATAAATTCACGTTCTTTGTGAAGGATTTGGTTTAAGGTTTTCATTTGGATTTCTCCACTGAGGAACTTCTCTGCCACGAATTTGAATGCTGAACTCGCCAAAGTCATCCTGATTTGTGCTTCATCTGACAATTTGTCAATGATTCTTCCTTTTGCACCTGAAAAACAAGCATGCAAACATAAATTATTGTGTTATGTACTGTACAAATAAAGATGAATAAAACACACACACAAACGATTTACCTGTCATTTGGAAGACAGTTTTAGCCATGGGCCAGTTTAGAAGGTACTCTAATATCAAGTCCTCCCCTTCAACGTAACCTCCATTAGCATCTGTGGGCCATGTCTTCAGCACAACAACAGACATCAGCTTCCCAAACTTTGTGATATCATGTTTCTCCAGCAGAGCTGAAACAGCTTTACCAGTTTTATCCTGATAAAGAAAAAACATCATGCATATCAGTTAGGCACCCATATATATATATATATATATATATATATATAATAGTAGCAGCTCAATTAGGACACAGTGGTAAATTTCTGCCAATGAATGTTTTCTTAAAAAGAAAAAAAATTGAAAGAAAATATGAACATCCAATATTTGTCATACAAGTGCTTTGGGTAAGAGCTCAATATCTCGAAAAGAGGGATGTACTGACTTAATTACTGCTTTAATTGCAAGAGTACTATGTGCAAAGATGTTTGGTAAGACCATGTTTTTCTTCCTCTGCAAGGTTTCGTGTCTTTGGGAGTCCTTCATTACAGGTACTCATAATTAAAGCATTGTATGGTTTAACCTCTTCACTGCTTCACAGGGGGAGTTAATATTGTTTATGCATAAACACAATCAGGCAAATCTTCTGCACTTGTACATGATGTTATGAAGCATTTTCAACTTCTTATTCGCTACTTCTCGCAATCATACCTGGCAAAGACGCTCAACCGCCTCCACTGCACATTTCTCCAGTGTCCTGCTCAACAATGGACTTGTTTTTCTCAGTTCTTCCATCTTGTTAGAGTATATTCCAATTTGATCCTTTGGTCGCTCCTATCACACAAGCACATATCTTCAGCTTTGTTTCTCTAGTGCACATGGAAAGGATGTAAACACAAACACGACTCCAGTGTTACCTGTTTTAGTTTTCCTTCAAAATCTTCCATGAATGTTTTTCTCCAGAATGACGTGTGCTCCTCATGGCTGAAGGATAGCGAGAGTAACTTGTCCCATACCTAGAAAGAGAAACATGGATTTTAATACTGCATACAACATCAAATGGCAATCACACTGGGGAACAACAATTGCAATGTGACACCATAACAGAGAAATGTGTACATTTGCCATTCATTTCTGCTTACCTCAATTTCACCAGGTACGGTAAACGTCTGATCCCATTCATTAAGCAGCTTGTATCTGAAGGTGTTTTTCCGCCATTCCCTCATTGTTTGTAATGTCTCCCCAACCGACTCTTCGTGAACTCTCAGTCTTGACTGGAATAGCAGTTATGAGTTACTATGAATAACTTCTTTTTCATAATAATAATAATAATAATAATAAAAATAATAATGAAAATTGACTTTAACACAGTCCATTTTTGATCTGAATTACACTGATTGCATTTAGGTATAACTCTTAGCTAGTCTATTATCAGCTTTGCTGTATAACTTGTTTTAATTTAATCAAAAATAAGTGGTGGCCTCTAAGGACAAGGCACCTACAAGAGTGGAAGCACAGTCATTAAGAGAATCAATGTTTTCCAAATTCAGAAATGCAACAAATACCAAAAAGGAATACAAACAGGGAAAACACAAGCAGCAAGACTTGCTACACCAGAGGTGCTCCAGGACACTGTTGGGGGAAAAAAAAATGTAATATCTACTTCAAGCCCATCACGCCCCAACTACACTGCCTCCATTAAGTTTTGTTTACATATGCTTATTTTTATTGAAATGTAAGCACAGTGATCAGTGGGTCATCTCAGGATCTGGACTCTGAGCAGCTGAGATGACTGCCGGTCTCACCCGCCAGACGGGTCCTTACATCTCCAAATACGTTGGAGCAAGATTCCAAACAGGTATTACTTGGATAACCTGGCCACATAATTGAAATCTAAATGATTACTTTCTTGCATGAAAAAATATCAAAATTTAATAAACGGTTAGGTTAAATTACGCATATGCCTGATGGACAAGTAAAAGCATGTGTAATGTTACTGATTGTCTAAATCGAATCTATCACTCCCCCTAGCAGAGTGTTTCTGGGTCAGCAATTCTTGTTGCATGTGTTTCCCCTATTTATATTGTGTTTTGGTATTTGCTGCATTTCTGGATTTGAAGTGGGTCCCCCTTATTGTTTGTGCTGTCACTTTTGTATGTGCTTTGAGCCACTGCAAGTAAGACTTCTACACATAAAAACCCCCAAAAAACAATTAAATCACTCACAATATTTATCAATCAAAATTAGCTGCATTATCTATTTCCTCTATACAAGACAAAATAAAATAACAAAACTGTAAACTGCTCCAAGGATTTCAAGTCTGAACTATGACTTGGTATGGAAACATAAAAGTGTGGCCTGTCCAACAGACTGGTGAGGCTCACCTGGGAAACAGTGTGGTCATATGACTTGGCAATCAGACAGACCAGATCAAGGAAGTGAAGGGGAACATCATAGTGGGCTAGATCCTTTGTGTGAGAGCAGACAGAGCCAAGAAGCCTTACTGCAGTTTTCAGGCAGCACTCTCCATATTGGTCATCAAAACTATGAGAAGAAAATATATGCATTATTGTCCTGTACACATAAAGATTACCATAGATATGACTGCACATGCCGCATTAAAATGACATATGCAGGATTTGTTTTTACCTTTTACTGCGATGGCTTTCTCTGTTGATGAGATGTAATGCCAGTTCTTTCAAAGCCTTTAATCCATAGAACAGAGGAAATGTCATTTGTAGACATAGTTCAACATTGATGAGGCCATTTAAGAAAGTGGTAGCTTTTAATTAAGGATACATACTTTGTAGTTTGAGTGAGTTATTCCAGATTTGACAATGAACTGCATGAAATGAAGAAGGTCTAGGAGCTCCACTTGCACACTGGATATGAAGCTCGTTAGATTATCCACACTCAGCAGAGACATCCAAGAGCGCACAAGACGACGATCAATGTCCGCCAGGTATGCATGGACTTTCATGATCCCGATCAGAGTCCTAATTGAAAGTCAGAGTTGATTATGGTGACCAGGTGCCTTTGACTAAATTTCAACATGATTCCATCAAAAAAAAAATCACAGGTCTTTTTCTTGACCCACGAGCACTGACTTCCTCAGCCTGCCGTTTACTGTTATTTTGGGCCACTGACCTGCACGTCTTTTTTTAAGAGATTCTAGTAAATTTTCCTCAGTTATTTCAAAGGGTTCCATACTTGTGCTCAAGTCTTTGCAGGAGAAAAACACTTACATACCTTGCACTACTGTCCCTGTATGGATGTGTTCCTTTGCTCCCCTTCAAGCCAGTCCAGGAGTCAAACTGTGGATTCAAGACCGGTGGAACTGGCTCAAATGGTTTGCTTTCTCCTCTCAGTAGGTGAATCAGAGGGATGACCAACACCCACTTCTCAATGTTGTGATGTCTAGCATGGTTGCAAAGCATCTCAACAGCATCTGCAAGACTGTGCGGGTAAAGAAGTCAGTATTTATTGTATTTAGGATGGAAGTGCTTTTTACAGAAGTTAAAACTATTCAATATTTGGACATTTCACAATGTTGTTTTTTTTTATTAATTATATTGTATATTAAGTACTTAACTTTTGTTTCTACTCTGTACAATGTTGTTGGAGGACATGGACGACTGTACTCAGATTTACACCTTAAGGGTTCTACTAAACGCAACAAAATGTTTTGCATGCTCCCAGCAAAACCATTGCTGTTTTGGTGAATGAAGTATCTTTCCACTGTTTTCACATTGTTTTTTAAATGTTCTACATTTACACTGAACTGCCATAACAACAGAACAACTTCCTATTCTTTTAATTTAATGACACTGTTGCTGGCAAGGCATGGATTACCACCTACATCAACAAGGCCAATGACATACTTTGCATGGTTTTCAGGGTAAAGCTCATTTCTGTTACCTCCCACTGTCATTGATCTCTTTATTTTGAGTTTCAAAATATCTGAAGTGTTGTCATTGACTTACATTTAATATTTGGGTCAGACAAATGCAGAAATGTATTTCTAAAATGATTTGTTGAGTGATTTATGGTAAAAGTGAAGGAAGTACAGATATGACCTTGGCAGTAGTTTTGTTTTCATGACAAAACAAAGCCTCTTGTACTGACATCCTCAATTATCATCAGAAGATCAATCTTATTATGTTTGGATGTCAAAATAGGAAATCTTACTCCCATGGCCTATATCCTGTCTTTAGTAGTTTAACAGCTGACTTTTAAACACAGCTAGCTGGTAGAAATACATCAGCTGTGTTTACATAAGCCAGCATTGTAAACAGCTCTATTTTCTGACATCACATGCCAAGATTCCCATTTTCAAACATATCCACTTTGGAGATCAGCAAGCTCCAGTAATAATGGACAGAAACACGAGTGATTATGAGTTACAGTTAAGTCAAATTAAATTGAACCAAACGGCTGGTACCATGTTTGGGCATAGGTCTGTGCAATAGCCTTGTCCTTTTACATTTCTTTTTATAGAATATAGTTACGTTTTGCTTTTCTCTCTATCCCTTTCTTGTTTGTCATTTCTCAAAAGTAGTGCTCTGTTACTACTCTATTTAATGAATACATTTTAAAATGACCCATGTCTAACTTTTAATCGTGAATGAGTTTAAATGACAGGGTCCTCTGACTGATACTATTTCCAGGCCAAGTAATAGTTGACTGAACTTTTAACTTTATATTGATCTAACTATGAGGAGCTCAGGCTGATAGTCACTATTTTATTAAAACTTAAATCTAAGGGAGCTGTAACATTTAGCTTTTCGTCATTTTTCCTGTTTTTATAATTATTTAATTATAAATTATAATCTTTATTATCATTAGGTTGATTTTAATTTTAAGCCACACAGTAGTTACCTCTTTTTATCAGGTAACGGCTTCACAAAGTCTTCCCAAAAAGAGATGAAATGGTGCTGTGGCTTTCTAGGAAGACAAAGAAGATTGCATAGACTAGATAGCTGATCTGTCATGCTCTCCGTCAGATACTTGTTGTAGACGAGCAAACCAACAACTCCAGCATGCAGAGGTGGTAAGAGAGATTCAGTTCTTCCTTTGCAACTGCTTGGCTCCGGATTGATGTTTTCCTCCAGGAAACACTTAAGCAGAGTTTTCACCTGTAAAAGGTAAATTAAGAAGGTAATGACTTACAACAAATTCTTCCATTCAAACCACAGTGTTTGGTAAAAGACAGTATTTATTTATTCAGTTTGTCTGGTTTTAGAGGACCATTCTGGGTGTGCACATATACGGTTGGAGAATAAAAAACAATTGATATTTACCTGTTCTTTACCATATGGCAATTCCCACAGTCTTTTAATGTCATCTTGAAGTAAAGGTTGGCTGTATGCATAACAGAACTGGCGTAACAGGATAAAGAAGTTTTCCACATTTTGTTCATTCCAGGTTGTTAGAAGATCAAAGATTATTTTTAGCATTTCCTTGCCAGCTTCTTCTCTCCCTTTCAGTACGGCTCCTTTGGCAGAATGCCAAAAACGCAAACTGCTCATCTTGGGATGGATCATATCATCATATTGGTGCCACTCGTCTGAAAAGTGCAACAGCACACGTTTGTCAGGGGTGCATGAATTGCTATATCTATTTCTATTGGCCCATTCATACAGTGAATGGTTTTAATGTCTCTACACAACAGCAGGTTTAAGCCAAAGCAAACTGTAATTAATAAGGGTGCATTCATACTGTTCATGTTCTAAACATTTCATTTTAATACTCTCCTTAATTTCCCTTGTTGGGGCATGTAAGATCAACATTAGGTTTGCCGAAGTAACTGGTGTTACACGGTGTTCAGGTACACATAACTTGCCCACCATCCCCACGGTCTTGTCATAATATTGTCTGGTGTAATCTGTGATACCAATTTTGTTTATTCCTCAGTGGGAATCCCTAATCAACATTCAAACTCATGTGGTGAATTTTAACATTATGCACTCAAACCTAAAAAACAAAACAAACGTGCCTGTCTTGGTCATATTTCCCTGGCAGTAGGGAGGGGTACCATTAAGATTTTAACGATTCTGCTACTTTTATCAGGACTGCTTATTGATCCGGTACTTTAACGGTACTCTTATCGGTACTTTTTGTTATTTGGTATGAGAAAAAAACAATTAAGAACAGAATTTATTTTATTTCACTTATTTTCTCATACGTACTCAATTAACAGTCTTAAGTAGCAAATTTCAACAGCACTGAACTCCAGCATCTGAGACAGAGCTGCCACCGCCCCTCACACACACAGGTGCAGAGAGAGAGGTGCAGATGAACTTCTGCGTTGGGAGCAGCAAAAATGCATCATAGATGAATGTCT
Source organism: Seriola lalandi dorsalis (assembly GCF_002814215.2). Classification (NCBI taxonomy): domain Eukaryota; kingdom Metazoa; phylum Chordata; class Actinopteri; order Carangiformes; family Carangidae; genus Seriola; species Seriola lalandi. Next base: position 215,193 of record NW_019522645.1, on the reverse strand, counting down.
TCATCAGAGTTGAAATAAAATGTATGAAAGAACTTGCGAAAGATCTTTTATGTAGCAATAACAAATTGCAAATCTATTTTCTGAATTTCTCCAGTACCAAGGGTAGAACCGATAATGTTAGAGCTTATCAATACTGTATTCATTAGAAATTTTGCCCCGGGCCAGTGTAACACCAGGATTCGGTACCTATCCCTGACAGGCAGGACTCTGATCTGGTGGGACTTACATGGTTAAATTTAAAAAAAAAAATTAATATGTTACTTTGTTATAATATTAATAGTACATGTACAATGTCTTGACTACAAAATACATGTGAACAGTACACATGTATTTTGTAGTTAAGACATTGTACATTCAAAATAAAAAATCGTTAACACAAAATATATCACTCTGTAAACATAAGCAAAAGTTGTATGAAAGCAAAAGTGCATCTAGAATAATACCTTTGTGTGTTAAAAGATCCTGTCTGATTGAAAGGCACCTGTTGATGTAGCCCTTTTCCTCGTCCAGGTAGAGGGCCTCATAGACTTCCTTATATTTTCCACTTTGCTTGTAAACAGCATATTTGTAGGGTATGACCTCATGAATTATGTTTTTGGGAATCATAACCCGTCCTTCAACAAGATATCTCTTGTCCTCTAGACGCCTGTGAAACACAAGTTGGTATTATAAGAGATGGGACATGCAGAGAAGTGACAAACTCATTATTCAAAATAAGATATTAACTGAATGAATGTTGCAATGCTAGTAGTAATGTTAATACGAGGAAAAACAACTTCTCCTTTCTTTCGTTTCCAGTGGAACAGTTGTTTTGGTATGATTGTCAAAATAAATAAATGAATTTACGAAGTCATACCTTGAAAAGGACATTTTCCAACCTTGTTTCCAGCTTCCAAACAATGCTCCAGAGTTTAGACAAACAAAGTCCTTCTCTGGATCCAAATTTAAGTCTTTGGAAGTGACAGCATGGAAGTACACTTGTATATGTTCACTGTTGGATGAACTAAAAAAAGAAAGAAAAATTGTCAATAAATGTTCATTTAAAGTGATAATTTGCGTTATTTGAAGTCTAAGAAGGAGGCAGGAGTGCCGGCAGAGAAGCAGAGGAATGTAACACTGTGGATTCAAAGAGGAGAAAAAACTTATTTCAGCCACTTAAAAAATGCCCACCTAAAAAAACCAATCAGTTTACATGTATCTTGCCATTACACAGCCCTTTCCTTTGGCATACTTCAAAGTAGCCTTTACCTTGAGGACAGGTTTGCACAATATTAGCATTGTCTTTACCAGCTTCATAAGGTAGTCACCTTCAATGCTTTTCAATTAACAGGTGTGGCTTGTCAAGTTAATTAGTGGAATTTCTTGCCTTCTTAATGCATTTGAGACCATCAGTTCGTTGTGTTTTGGTAGTGCTGGTACACAGTAAACTGCCCTACTATATCAAGAACTGCTCAACTAAGTAAAGGGAAACAACATCATTACTTAAAGACATGAACGTCAGTTAATCCAGAAGATTGTAAAAACTTTGAATGCATCTTCAAGCGATGTTGAAAAAACCATGATGGTTTGGGATGAGTTGGACCACCGATACCCCTTCTCCACCAAGATGAACCTCGTGCTAGTTCTGGGCTGGTGCTAGAGCTGGTTCATAATTGGTTCAACTTGTGAACCTTCAAAGAACTATATATGTACAGTATATATATTGTGGTTTGTGTATGTGTACAGCTGAAATCAGACGTATGTATAGACTTACAGATTTTGTGTTAGCAAACTATAGTTTTGGCCGGTAAGGTCGTCTATTTTGAGCATAACACATTACTGGGACAAAATGTTCTTGCTCACTCTAAAGGCCTTGAACCTAGATATCTCTACGATTTATTGACCTGGTATCTGCCCATTGAGATTAACAAATGCTCACATACGTGTGTACATGCAGGTGCCTGTTCACACTTGTTTTACTATATTCCTGGGGTCTCAAAACTGTACACTGTACTTGGGGTCTTTGTGGGGACACAAATGCTGGACCCCACAGTTTAACTGGTTGTTTAAGGGTTAAGACTTTAGGGTTAGGGTTAGAATAAGATTTAGGCTAGGGTTAGGCATTCTTTTGTGAAAATAGGGTTAGGCTTACTACAAATATATATAAACTTACATAAGTGGACCTTTAGTGGACCCTTCCAAGGTATTTGCTTCGACTAGAACACACATCTCCTCAGATGCTGGTGAACTGGAGACATCTACATCTCTATTAACTGGCTGCTGTTTTTGTCTCTCCAGGTGTGTGCTTGTTTTGTCATCTGATTTGGGGTCAATAGTCTGTGGAAAAAACAAGAGTTGAAGATGAATCAAAGCCCTGATCAGATCATCAGAATATTAACTTATCTATTGCACAATATATGCAATTAAAAGATCAAGTTTCAAAAGTAGAATCTGATTGCAATGCGTAATGAATCAGCGGTATAATGTAGATTTACCACAACGCTCAATTTTGATGTTTTACTTATGAGATTCACATTTTGTCTTGATGCTTAAATAGACAGTAAAATAATATTACACAGCCAATAATCTGTATCCATGATCGCTCTGACAACATGATGGTTTTAATCTCAGTCTAATGAAAATCATTACACATCATTGTCGATATAAAATTGTTAAATATTATTGCTATCATTAGTATATCTGCAGGAATTTAGAAAAAGCGAGCAATAATTATTTTGCTATAAGCCAATGATCGATGATGTTTTCGAGTCAGTTTAAGGATTAAACTCTCTCTATATATTTGAATGACAACTACAGTACCTCAGTGCTTTTGGCTGTTTCCTTTGTTGCTGGACACGGATCAGCAGAATGCTCTTTGGATTCTTTGGGAGTTTTTTCATCTCCGGCTGCCTGGTCTTTGTTCCTGTCACTTTGTTTAGCAAAGGTATGCTGTTCAGTGTTGGTGTGATCTTCATTATCATCTGGCCTTCCAGACAGATTTTGTGTCTCATGGTTGGTTGTCTTATCTTCATCTTGACCAGAGTGCTTTGTCACCAAATCACATCCATGATGTGTTTGCTGAGACGGCTCAGGTGCAGTGGAGCCGGTTTCTTCAGTTGATGTAAGTGATGACGTAGCATTGGACAACGGCCCACAATGAATATCACTTGACTTGTCAGCAGGAATTTGCACTGCATCAGGACTGGCCTCTGTACTAATATTCGGTGGGCTTTCTGTTTGTTGCCTTGTCACTTTATCACCGGCAGGTGTAGGAGGCGGCGCTGTCGTGGAAACAGACAGGTGTAATACAAGGGCTGCCTGGCTGCATGGCTGAGAGATACTCTCAGAAGCTGTACTACACAGCTTCTCTTCCTCCTTACAATTCCCTCTGTCTTGTGGTGTAGAAACTAAATCGCCACGTGTCTGTATCTGAGGTGTTTGTTCAAACGATTCAGGTGCAGTGGAGCCGGCTTGTTTAGTTGATGTAAGTGATGACGTAGCATTGGACAGCGACCCAGAATGAATATCACTTGACTTGTCCGCAGGAATTTGCACTGCATCGGGACTGGCCTCTGTACTAATGTCTGCGTTCCCTGTTTGTTGCCTTGTCAGTTTATCACCGGCAGGTGTAGGAGACGGCGCTGTCGTGGAAACAGACAGGTTAATTCCAAGGTCTGTTTCATTGTATGGTTGAGAGTTACTTTCAGAGGCTTTGGTTCTGGTTTCCACTGTGGCTGTGCTTGCTGTGTTATTTGACAGGTCCTGTGGTGTAGCATCATCTCTGGCTGGCTCTGAATCATCACTTGCCGGCTGCCCCTGAAAAACATTTTAATAGTTAACTTTGCCAATATCATTTTCAATGTCATAAATATTTCTAGGGGCTAAAATCTGGGCTAAAGTTTCTCTAGGGGCAGAAATTACCACACGGATTGAGTGGTTAATATGTTGAGCCAAAAAACAGTTTTTCACATCAAAATTAAATAAAATGGATAAAATCTGTAGTGAGGAAGAAAATATGTTAAAACATTAATAAAAATACAAAGAACATGCCATCTTTTCACAGTCATTTGTAACTGTGAAACTGAAGTTCACTATGGAAGTTAGCACAATTTATTAAGATAGACTGGGGAACCTGCAGGTTCAGTTTGGAAGGTATTCTGAGCAAACTGTATGATAACTTAATGTGACTGCCTTCACTTTACAGGGTTTCTAAAGGGCCTATTATTTTTGCTCTAATTATCTAAGTAGGCTATCATACAAGGTTTAAATACTGGCTGGATGATTGGGAAACTGGGAACAGGTGTGTGGGGAAGATCAGGTGACTGGGACAGAAAGGAAAGTCCGGGGGCATCTGGTGAACGACTGAGCAATGATAGTTGGGAAGAGCTCAAAACATGTGTCTCTGTATGGTGACTACAGAGGAAGCACTGTTATTAAGCCTCCCATGTTCAACTCTCAATACAGTTTAGTTTCACTCTTATGATATTTTTCTGTTTCTTTACAGATATCAGCCTTATTACTTTTTACTGATAACTTCTACCACCATATTGAAACTGTGTTACGTAACTGATAATACTGCTAATACAACAACACATACCTGCTGCTGCTTTACATTAAAAGCCTTTCACCAGTGGACTAGTTGAAGACCAGTTGTTATGAAGGAGCTACTGAAAATGCAACATATTTGACAAAGAGCTGCGAAGCTGTTTGCACTTATTGAACAGATATAGTTCTTAGTACTTACACCAATGTCTCCTACTGTGTTGTCCCTCACCTGTAAGTTGCTTTGGATAAAAGTGTCTGCCAAATGAGTAAATGTAAATGTAGCTGAACTCTTCACTGTAATGGTAGTATTTTTAAATGAAAAATGGTAAACACAGCAATATATGGCCACATTCAGCGCATTTTGGTTAGCTGACATGTTGCAAGGAAGGATGGATAAAGAAAAAACAGTCACAGTAACCTATGAGGATAGAAAGCTGCAGTTGACTGTGGCCCTTACTGTGGTCTACAACATTTCATCAAGGTCAACAACACCTCTTACGGTGATTACGGTTCATCACGGCTCAACTCTGTGAGTATTCCCAACTCTACTAAAAAACTGCATTTATTTTCTATGTCTGTCGAGGCTCTCATAGGTAGCACCTTTATTAAGAACACCTGTACAGTGAAATGCAAATCCAACACCACATCTCCATTCCACCTTTAGAAAACATGTTTGTTTTTTGTTGAAACTGTCAGAGACGTGTTACTACGTCTATACATATGTTTATGATTGCTGGTGGTGTTGTACTGTACTGGACTGCCTTGCACTCAAAGACGTGTTCAATTTGATTATTAGCACATTCTTGCCATGGCAGAACCCCGCTCTCCTGTTTTATGAGCTTGTTTACCATCCATAATACCATAATGTCGGAGTGAACTAGCAGGCAAAACTGTGTTTCAGTTTCAGAAAGAGGAAGCAAAGGTTGCTTGGGATTTTGAAAGGACACTGCATGGACTCTTTCTATTTTGATTTATTTTTTTAAATGCTGTCGTTTAAATTCATGGCTCCATTTAAATGAGAATGAAAATGATATCACTTTAACAACTGTTTTCTAAGACGTTTCACCTTTATCTGGGCAGCGTTTTCTTGCTTTTCTTTAACATCTTTTGGAACCTGGTCTTGATCCTCCTTTTGGTTCTTCTCATCAGCCACTGAGGGCTGAGGTGCTGACGTGGCCACATCTGTATAACAATTAATGTGACATATTATATACATAAAAACACAGTAAATATGTTTTTAGTCTTTTAAGGTACTCCATACAGCTGGGATAAGAGAATGATAAATTACAATCTTCAGCATACTTAATTTAAGAATATGTAAGGTTAGGTAAGGTTATATCATTAATATCATTAAGAAGTCATATAATAACATTAAGAAACTGATACAGAAGAGTTCGATAGGAAACTTACCTTGGGTCCTATTTTGACTCAATAACCTGACGCCACATTGAGGACAGAACTTAAATGAACTTTCTGCTTGATTTCTACACTCAGGGCAAAACATGATGCACCTGTTTTAAACAGAAAAAAATAGTAAGGGGAGCAAACATTGTTAATCATTATAACATGGTTCCTTACGACTTTTTGAGACTTTTTTTTTAATGCCACTCGTAAAGAAATTTAAGACAAATAGACCAACAGGATGCAAACGTGTGTCGAATACACTTCCTACTCCCTCACTTGTACGGTTGGTGTTTTGTCACTCAGTTCTATTTTCAGCTTTTAAGCTTACACCTGACTGTTGTCCGGAAACCTGTTGCTGCTTGCCCTAGTGCAGGTGGATAGAAACACTTAGCATCTGTTGGCAGGTTGATTTGGCAGTTTTGTGTTTCGAAACTCTTCATTTCGTGACCAGACCGGCTAGTTCTGCTGCATCCTCACATTAGTTGAAAACATTGCCGATTGCATTGTCACGTGGGGAAGGCGAGGCACATGCGTAATTTGCGGGACTCTACGTAGTGAACGTAAGGGTCCGCCCTGCTCTGTATCCATGACTGGTGGGACCATGGGTCGGAGTTTAGCTTTAACGCTTTCTGCAAACTTCTCAATGTATGAATCATAAGTAAACTTCATGCTATTTAACAAAAGATATTTTACACACCGAATCTAGACCTCCCTGTGTTATGACAGCAGTAGCCTTGTAACATTTAAAAGGACATGGACTACTTTCGTCTCACTTCCTTCTTCCTTTCGATCAATTTTTATTTCTCAACTAGAACACAGCGAGGATGATCTTAGAAACACTTCGACAAGAAGCATAGAGTTGAGTCTAATCCTATTGTGAATGAAATAAAGAATACTTAGAGCAGATTGTACTGTAAAACAAAGAAAAATTAAACAAATTAATCATTAAATTCAGATGTATTATTATAGTCTGAATGAATTAATATTATAGTCTGCATTACGTAATACATTATTCTGAAAGTGGTCAGTAAAAGCATATATTTGTTGAGCTGACCTACCTTGTTTGCTCTTCATCACTCCATGATTGAAACTGAAAATCTGAGCAATGACTTCGCTTTATTACTGAGGGTTATGTATTAAGTTTCATTTTCATTTACAGGAAAACGGTTTGCCTGCTTTGGCTTTTCCTGCCACTCTCATTGCGCAATAAAATATCATAAGATGAGGAATCCAAAGTGACATCTTCAAACTGGTTGTTTTTGTTCGACTAAAAGTCCAAAACCCAAAGATATGTGACAAGAAGAGCCAGAAATCTTCCCATTTGAGCAGCTGAACCGGGGAAAAGCTCTAGGTTACTATTACCGATACAATTAATCGATCATCAAAATAACTACCAATTAATATTCTTCAGCTAATCAACTAATGGTTTATGTCATCGTCACATATTTTACGGAAATATAGACTTTTATAAATAACACTGCATATGCAAGAGCAATAATAAATTAAAAAAAACAAACAAAAAAAACAACTGACCATATCTTTCAGCAGATTTTGATATCAGTTCTCCCGATTTACAGTGATTGTGAAGTTTAGAAAATCCTTGAACTAAACTGGAGTCCCTATAGTCCTATTTGTTGTTTATTATTAGACACTGAATGTACAACCGTCAGATGTGGCTGCAACTCATGTAACATTTGGTTTTAAATCTCTCGGTGGATAATGCTGGAGGCCCAAAAATGTGTTGATAAACAGTTAGGATTATACCATAGATGTTACTGGGACGTGTACAGTATGATTTTGTCATGGCTGCTGCTAATCCAGCTTCTTCCCCTTAATCCTTTTGCCCTTAGCTACACTAATCAATGCCATTTCCAGGCATTCAATCTTTCCCGACATTTCAGACCCTGCCATTCCCTGCCTCTCCAGCAGCTGTCACTAGAGAGCTTTCCTGCCACAGCCAAAAAAAAAAAGAAATGAAAAATGAAAAAAAAAAATCAATGACCTGCCCGCACAGGTGCTCCCCATTCCATAGCCCTCTGGGTAATGTTGCTTGTTTGGACTTATGTGTTGTTGCTGTCAGTTTGCTTGCCACCCCACCAAGTAAAAACACGTTATTCTAATCCTGCTTCAGTTGGCTGCATGTAGGTTCCAACAGTTCGAGCTCTGTGCTCCGTTTTACAGCGCAGGTCCAGGTAACACTGGATTTGTACTTACAATACCAGATCACAGGATGAAATAATCACTGAATGCCAACAATGACAAGATGAAGCAACTTCACCTTATCTGTAATTTGAATGTGTTATGTGTTGTATCTATCTGGATGTGCACAGTTAAAGGGTAACAATCATCATCCTATAAAATGTATTAAAACTGGAAAATCTGTAGAGGATGAGGGACAGACAACTGCATTAAAGACTAAGACTAGAGGGCCAAATAGCCTTTAAAATATAATTAAATTCAACATTTAGTCTTTGCCAAAGCAGCTACATTTGCCCAAAGGTTTATTCAAATGGCATTGAAAAGAAACATCAAGATAGTCTGAGTTCATGCGGGGCGAATACGGGGAATATTTTCCTCCCGAAATACATGCATGCATAATATCCAAGATGGCATTTGTGAGGGAGGAAAATAACAAAATTTTCCATTCCTCTGAAGTCAGTGCTCAAAGAGCGTGCTAAATCATATCATCTCGTTGCAAGGCTGAATTGTTGACCGTGCTAACAGGCTTGGGCAGTGCGTGTGTGTGTGTGTGTGTGTGTGTGTGTGTGTGTGTGTGTGTGTGTAGCAGTTGTTGGGCCTAATCTCAGTGCTGGGTTATTGAGTCCTCCTCCTCTTCGTTACCACCCACACATCTCTGCCACACACACATATACACTCACACAGACACACACATCACTGCACTCGCCAGCCAACCAGTACTTCTATGCCTTCCTATTGCTTTTACCTGCGTCACTCTGCATGTGTTGCCATGGTGATCACTGATGCTCCCCCCACACTTTGTCTCTCGGCCTCTCAATATGAGGATGAAGCTGACTTGTGGCTGGTGATGCAGGCAGGCTGCAAACGTCATCACTTCCCTTGGGAAGGAGGCCTATTTTTACCACTTGGCACAAAGCATACCAAGCTGCCCAACATATTTATGGAACCGCATCTAATCCCAGCCTGCCAGGAAAACATCTCTCCGCACACTCTGCACCTCTGTCACTCTCTACCCCTTCATCTCACAGAAATGCTGTTTCTTTCAAGGCATATTTTATCCCTTAAATTAAGATGACAGCACTTCTGAAGGTTTTGAATAATCCCACTTTAGTAACTGCTCTGTCTGATCTATGATACTGTATCACTGATGGGAAATCCAACACTCCCTTCACAGGGAGGCCAAACATCCATGGTCACAGTCACCCAGGGACTACCAGCCTCAGAACTGGTAGAGTGATTCAAGTTTTGTGCAAGGGCCCATTAGCTGATTAATTGCCCTGTGTGCCAGTGCAAGATAAAAGTAATGGAAGTCAGCATGAAATTGCCTCCAGGTTTTTGACTGATCATTTTAAAACCAGGAGATAGTGCTTACTGTTGGTGCTATGGTGTCATATTTGAAGGCAGAGCTGCCATAATAAGGTAAAAAAGAAAAAGGTAACGGTAAAGTCGACGGATTTCCAAAGAAAATACACACTTCTGCAAATCAAGAATTTGCTGGATGCATGCGCTCACCACACACTTTAAGAAAAACCTGCACACCTGCTTATTCATGCAATTATCCACTAAGCCAAATAACCATCTCAATTTACATGTGCCCATCTTCTAATGGCTACTTACATCATGATAAAGAACAATGTCACAAAGCAAAAGCCGTCTGAAACTGGGTTCATGAACATGACAATGAGTTGAGTGTACTTCAGGTTATGTAAACATCTGCTTATCGCTGCCATTAGATGTAGCAATAGATCACCAGCATATCAGACCAAAACAACACATTGTAGGCCACACCTCCAGCCTCTGTTCAGCCACAAACCCCTCAGCCCTCCCTTCTCATTCTCAATCACCACTGTGTTACAAAGCCCAGTGAAAAATACAGGTACCCTGTACACACGAAAGCCAACAAAATCAATCCAGCCACAACCGTTATCCACTTGACGTGATATGCTCCTCAGCAAAGCTGGCAGTAAGCCAGCTAGCGAGAGCAACATTTGCAGAACAAATTCATAATATGGGTAACTGCAAGTTAGCTATCGTTATCAGGCCTTCTGTGGGTGGTCACTAATGACATAGACATGTAACATTATATATATACTATATATATATATATTATATATACCCATCAAGTTACTGACATAATCGAGGAGAAGAAAAGCCAGCTCCAATAAAAGCTGGAGCCCTTTGGCCGCTATTAGGGCTCTTTATCTCGGTGGGACCAGCCACAAGAATGAGGCGGTCACTGTGTGTTTATAAACAACGGTTTAACAGGAGGGACTCGCATGCACTAACATGCATGCGCCGCCATCCGATACCAAAGCAAAGAACAGGGAAGTTCAGACTGCAACTCACATGGAGGGGGTGTGACTTTGTTCTCTGTGCAGGACGCCATTACTCTACTATATCTTTGCATAGAAAATTGTATATTATTTATTGTTTATAATGTTGCTCACGGATCCTTTAGTGGCCTCCCCAACCGGCAGATCTGAATCCAATTAAACATCTTTTGGATGTGGTAGAACAGGAGATTTGCAGCATGAATGCTGATAAATCTGTACAAATGATGTGATGCAATCATGTCAACATGGACCAGAATCGCAAAATTTATATTTCCAGCGCTGTGTGGACTCCATGGTATTCTTAAATAAGTGCTTGGTGAGTGTAATTAGTTTTTGAACTGGACTGTACCAAATGTTTTGTCCTTTCCATTTATAAATGTGAGGGGCCAGAATAACAGAAGCACATCAGAATAAAAGGCAGGTCAGTACAAGAATATCAACTGCATCCTCAATTCTGAAACACTAAGTCAACACATCCTCACACAGACTGTACAAGTGTGCCTAATACAGTGGACACTGAGTGATACTCTAGACACATGCGCATTGAGGATAATCAGTTATGGTCAGGTCAGTTATGATGTTGTACGCATTATACACATGCGCAGATATGTCTGGAAACTAAATTTGTGCTTTAAGACTGAAGCGGCAGTAGGAGCAAGTGATCTAGCACATTACACTGATTTATCATCTCTGTGTAAAATCTGCAGGAAGTTTGAATCAGAATATTGTTATAGGAGTGGCACAGCTCTTTTCAGGAATAGCTCAGTACGGAGGTTGTGTGTGTAGTGGGCACGAGAGAGAGAGAGAGATAGCAGTGGCTTGTGACCGGAGCAGGAAATTGGCTAGTTAGTTAGCAGTTAGCAGTAGTCAGTTAATGGTAAATATTTTTGATAAAATTGATTTTTAGATATTTTTCATCTATGCTGCACATTTGATATGTTTACTCTCAATTCAGAGGACTAATCCTAATACTTCTTCAACCAGGAAGGTGAAAAGTGAAGGTGTCCAGACAGAGAGCAGCAAGACGACAGGGGAGAGACAAGCACAGGAAAGACCGGCAGCACAAAATCGCGAGACAGGACATGCCCTGAGTATAAGAGAGATCTGCTGCTGCTACTGTCATGAAAAGGTTTTAGTCTGGTCCATATTTTTAATGTTGGTGTAGTAAACAGATAAATTGCGCACACACATGGGTAAAAAATGTGTTTTTCCTTTTTTCATTACATCATTTTGGATTATTGAGTGTAGATTGGTGGGCAAAATGGAAATTTTATCCATTTAAAATTAGATCTACAACATAAAAAAGTGAGGGGATGAAAACTTAATCTATCTTGTCATGATCTTATTGTACATGAGTCATAGACGCTATAAATATGTAAATATGGGGAAACATTAGGGTGTGATGTTGCTCTATAGCGCATGCACCAATGTAACAGTAAATGCTCTGGAAAAAATATTAATCAAATATCAGATGCTTTTGTCTGTTTTTCTACACCAGCTAATGCCTAACCATGAAAAGGTGTGGGCCCAGTGAGGTTTGTGGTTAAGTATTTGAAATATAGTGTGTATTTGTGTGGGTGCAAGTGTGTTTTGTACAAACCAGCACACGCACAAAGATACACACTGAATCTCACTTTGTACATGGGGTTCCCACATCCGCCATGAGTGTGGAACTTCACCTACACTGTGAAACTACGTCATCAGAATGGGTGGAGCAGCCTAGTTGGCTCACACAAATATATATATGTATATATATATATATATATAAATATATGTATATATATATATATATATACATATATATAGTTGCAAAAACCCCTCCATATGTACACACTGAACCACAGAACCCTTTTACTTTTAGCAATTTAGGTATTTCATGATCTAATCTTTATTTTAATCAAAATGTGGCTATTCGTATATTTATAGTCAATGAATGTAACAGGTAGGGAGAATGAGAGAAATGAGAAGATCAAATCCATCAACTCCCCACGCCTGGCCAGTCGCTGTGTTACGTGGACATGAATGTTTGATTTGTTTCAGAAAGTTACAAAAGTTGTCAGACGTGCCCCCCCCAATCATCATAGGCTACAGATGGAAGGAAGGAAATGAGATCTAAGTTTTGCTTGGCTTCTGTTTTATTTTTCGGCACACATGCCCACACAAAGCCACATACCTGCCATTCAGGCAGTGTATCACTGTTGGCCAGGATCAAGACCCTGCATTATTTAACCACTTTGAAAGAATGTTTTGCAAGCTCACACAATATTTAATTACCTCCATGTTCACTTGCCAAACACCTCATGTCTGTGTTGGGCTTCATTAGTATTCAAATGTCACAGTGAATTCACAAGAAATTCATAGTAAATGGTGGTGGAAATCAGCCAACCCTTTAAGTTTCTCTCTGCAGGCAGAAAATGGATTCTCATTTCTATTAATACCCGTAAAAGGCTTTTATTTGCTCTGCTCCTCTCCATGAATCACACATAGTGTTTTAAGTACAAACCACTCATCAATCACACGTTGCCCAATACAGTACAGAACTGTCCTGATCTCTCTTGTTCTCTGGCACAACCGAAGCTGAACCATTCCAACTGATGCCAAGCATTCCTGACAACCCATCAGTTTGTGCCTTGACTTGCAGCCCTAACCCATGGTCACTGAAGAAAATTATTGCTGGAGGCCTGAGTTTACTCCTCAACTCATGTTGACTCGTATTCATGACACGCTGTAACAAGTGTCTTTATCCAGAACAATCTACATCATCAATCTACATCTTCATTCCAACAAGTCCTCCAACCTTAACCACCATATAGGTTGCTTGTCCCCATCTTCGGATATTACCAGAAGGAGCGTATCACCGCCATGATAACAATAATAAACAAACAGTTTAGGCTGTGGAACGGTCACGGTTTGGTTAGGTTTAGGCACAAAAACTACTTGGTCAGGTCTACGAAAAGGTAGTGGTTTGGGTTAAAATTAGTACTACCTTAAGGTTAGAGGACCGTCGTCGTCATGGTTACAATATGTATATATATATACATATATATATGTATATATATATAATTTGTGTATATATATATATATACTGTATATATTATAAATTACAAATTCATCAACATTTATGGACAATTATTATAAGAAGGCCCAAACCTTCAGTATCCAGACACATTTAACTCTTTGTGAAAGTATATTGCTCACAGTTTTTATTGGTTTGTTTAAAAAAAAAGAAAGAAAGGTAAAAGGAAATGAAAGAGTGTTTGTGAGAGAGTGGTACATCCTTTTCCAGTTACTGCCAGCCTTTTTTTTCTCGAGTGCAGGCTCAGCACCCCCACTCTCTTTACACCGATACTCGGCTTTTAGACAAAAATATCTCTCCTCTGTTGGTTTACTTCCCCCCACCTCCATTTCCGCCTCAGCATTAAGAGATCTGACATCACAGGGTCCATCATGTGATCCACCCGCACTGATGGATAGGACCTACCTGTGACGCACATGCCTCCTTCTCTGTAACCCTTTACAAGCCAGAGGACTGATAATGAAGAAAACAAGGACCATTATCCCATTATAAATTTATTGATTATTACATTCTTAGCTAAATAAATGTATTGTTGAGTGACTGACTGCTCTGTGCATCTGTGTAGTTTTGGACAAAAAACAAAAAACATATGAAATGGGAGGAAACCAAACACAGTAAAGAAACAATTTATCAGTATTCACTAGAGCTTATTGTGTCATTGATGAATAACTGATAAAACATCACAACACATTGTGTTGTAGTACACAATGGTCATTTTACATGTGTATAAAAGTGTGTTAAAATTATAGCCGCACAAGTCAAACACATAAAATGTGACCATGGCAGGAGGGTTAGCCTGGAAAATCCTGACAAAATGTACCAACCACTGACAAACAGGGCTTTCATTATGTGAAATGCCGACCAAAATTACACTGAAGATTTCCACCTCTAATCCCTCAGAGACACGGAGAACAAATTCACTTACAAAGAATCTTACAAAGATGGTGGTAATATATATATATTTTTAAACCTTCTTAATCAGGCTGTATTGTTAAAAACAGAAAATACTGGCATTAAAAATTATGTCAATTTAAAAAATGAAATATGAAATAGGAAAATCTGTAAAGGGAAATGGATATTCTTGGGTGGAAATTCACAAATTACAATTATCATGTGTTTCATTAAATGGGTGTGTCACATGTGAGACCAGATCCAACTCAAAAACAACCTGAAACTGTTAACTGACCAGAGGAAGTGTTGAAATCACATCAGTTTCAGATTCAACTTCTTCAAATTTGGATGTGCAGAAATGCAGGGGACAGTGTCTTGGCTGAGGGCATAAAACAGAAGTGAGCACAACTTTTTTTTCTGAGAAGACATTCTTGACCACACAAATCACAACTGCTCATGCCCACAATTATAGCCTACAATTATCCTTCTTACATTAAATATAAGAAATTACAAACTGGTGAAAAATGTGGATTCTATAGTGCTGAACATTATTAGTTTGAAAATGAAAAGGACGTGTACCAGTCAATACTTCCTTTCACAATAAACCTCAATGTCCAACATCAGTGTTTGTAGTTTATCCCTCATCTCCATGGCAATAGAACTGGTACCAAAGATCATCTATAAAGAAAATGAATAACTTGGTACAAAGTGAAGGGTCACGAATGTTCTTGAAAAATCTTAACACAAGGTACAAATATATTTACTTCCCAGAGCTTTCAACCATATATCACGGTCTTCGTAAACAGATGGAGTTTGCTCAGTTGTTACAGAGAATTACTGTATAACTAGCCTATAACCATAAGTATAATTGAGCATGATTGAAGTTCATATATTGTATTCCCTGTTAACATCACAGTGCATTATCTTTCAGAGACTTAAACAAATTGAGAGGCAATGGCTGCTATGTTTTTGGAAAAACCTACAAAAAACAACTTTCAGTCAGTTTGAAAAGATGTGGGGTGGTCATTTGTGATCTTCCTAAAAAAAATAAAATAAAAAATAACACCATGGACTCCCTACTGACATATACCTCACTCCTTTAGCCCTGTTAGACAAAGCATGGAGGGACAACTTACACCTTAATGACTCTCAGTTTAGAAAGTTTGGTAACCTCAGGTTATTACTAGCTAGGAGCGGAGGTCTAACAGCTGAAATAAGTGTAAATTTAAGAGCTGCATTTCAAACTTTTTTTTTTATAATTTAAGTTGCCTTTTTGATGCTCCTTTAATGATTATCTAAATTGATGTATTTCTTCTCCTTGCTTATTTTAGTCTTGTTATTTTTGTAATTATATTATTTAGCATTATGTAAAGCATATTGAATTTGTCTGTGTATAAAATATGCTATATAAATAAACTTGCCTTGCCAAACAAACACTGCCATGGGTGTATTGGGTGAGCTCATTTCAATACAAATGATACAAATCACATTATTATCCATGGGCACTGTTTTTAGGACTGTAGCCGGACACCAGAATGAGACGTAGAGTGAGACCTCCCACCTGTCTCCTCCTCTATGGTCGGTTCGTCCCTTTATTCAAATAAAAGTCTGGAAAACGTAATTTCTGCCCAATGCGCGCGCTCTGATGTGACATAATGGAACGTGCGAGCCTAGAAAAGCTCGAGGCGGTGCGCGCGGGCGTACAGTACACTCAGATTCCACTCGAGAGCAGACGACTGCCAACGGTTTCAAAATATTAAGTATTAAAAATATTAATTTGATACAAAATATTTTACGCTACGGTTTATTTCTGTGAGGTTATGGGCAAGGCACCGCTCTGAGGGAGTGCCGAGCAGTACGACTTTGTCATTTTACCCACGGAAATAATGATGAAGAAGGATATTAACTTGAGCCTGGCGGAGGACGCAGACCTCAAACCGCATCTCCGCGATGCTGAGAGCATCCTCAGCTCCCCGGACCTGGGGTTGCTCAAACTGGCCTCTCCGGAGCTGGAGAGGCTGATCATCCAGTCCAACGGCATGGTCACCACGACACCGACCAGCTCCCAGTTCCTCTACCCGAAGACGGTAACGGATGAGCAGGAATTCGCCGAGGGCTTCGTGAAGGCGTTGGAGGACTTGCACAAGCAGAACCAGCTGAACGGAGACGGGCAGGCGAACGGCACCCTGGATCTGGGCGCCAACATCGCCCCGGTCACCGTCCAACCGGATCTACCGGTATATACGAACCTGAACAGTTACGGCACCGGGCCATTGGGAACCACTGTCAACTACTCTACAGACACAGTCCCTTTCCCGCCTCCTCCGTCACATCACTTGGGGGCAGCCCCGCCGCAGTCAGAGCTCTCTCGGGTCCAGCCGCTGAAGGAGGAGCCTCAGACGGTCCCTGACGTTCAGAGCTTCGGGGAGAGCCCGCCACTGTCCCCCATCGACATGGACACACAGGAGCGCATCAAAGCCGAGAGGAAGAGGCTCAGGAACAGGATTGCAGCTTCAAAGTGTCGGAGGCGTAAACTGGAGCGGATCTCCAGGCTGGAGGACAAGGTCAAAACGCTGAAAAGTCAAAACACCGACCTGGCTTCGACGGCTAGCCTGCTTAGAGAGCAAGTGGCCCAGCTGAAACAGAAAGTCCTCACCCATGTTAACAGCGGCTGTCAGCTGCTGCCACACGAAGTTCAAGTGCACTAGCCAGAGGGACAGACCTGCAGTTGGGCTACTGACCAGCAAATAAGCTTCATGGACTCTGTTAATGTTGTTTTATCTGTATGTAGCGTTGCCCAGATATGTGCTGTTCTTGGTGGAATGAACGCCAGGCCACATAGGCCAAATTTTACATTAATAGGCGGTTTTAAAATGCTTTGAACATTGGCAAAATGTAAACATACGCGGTAGAACATAATATAAGATAATAATTGATGAGACTCTTCCGCTATAATTGGCAGATAATTTGGACAAGTTTTATTCCTTAAGCAATTTCCAGAATCCCAGATGACACCACGCCTCCGCTCGGTGGAGAGAACAAATCAGTAGCAGCATTGCATATTTAAATGAGCAATTTGCTTATCGGTTTATTAGATTTACTCCGAAATAAAGAGCGTTTTCCTTTGATATGTTCAATGTATGAAATCCTGCTCTACCTCGTATCTATGTTTACTGATGAACAAGGCAGCTTTAAACTGCTATTTCTTTCTATGGATTTTGGCCATAGTCTTCTCCGATGGGGGAAAAGAGGCACTTATCGGGGGGCTGTATACTCAACTTCAACTGGGTCTACAGACGGCACATGTCGATATTTTTTCTTGTAAAAATGTTTACAGACTGGCTGTGTCTTACAGTCTCATACCTGGACCAAACAGATTAAAAATATTTATAGGAGAATATGCACATTTGTGACATAGATATCCTTAACACATGGAACACACGAGGAATTGGCTGTAAGAAAAATGCATACACCTACATTTGATATGTAAGAGATAATCTACATATATATAACCTATTTACCACGTATTTCTGTAGGGAACAATTTGCATGTTGTTGACAAACTCGAATGTTGCCCACAGCTGGGTGTCACAGGGCGCAATTAATCAGTGTTTATTATCTTCAACCTTTACAAACACTTGTAATTATATATTTTTTACTCTACTGTGTCCTATTTCCGTGTGTCCTCATTTTAAATGTGAAAAGTCGTAACCTTTTTGTTGCACCGACTGTTGCTGTCACCTCTAGCCTACAGTTATTTGGCTTCATGCCGATGTGTTCTGAATTAAATGCTGCTCGGCAATAAACACTGTTTCCTCTATTATGGTGAATCTCTGGTATTTACATTCATGTTGATGAAGTCGGTGTGTGCTGCAGTAAACAAGATGTTGGAGGTGCATAGGAATTTGTCAAGTTCTAGATATAGCCCACTATACTATGTTAAGTTTTGTCTTCCATAAGTCTCAAGAATAGCACGTTCAAGTAAAACAACATAGAGACAGCAAGAAAATATATTGCAGGTTATAACTTCCTCTGATGGAGACTGAATTAGTGAAGTCAGTGTTGTGTAATAACTGGATTTTGGATGCATGGTTTCTGCTCCCTCCATCGTGCATCACCATGGTGTCTATCTCCCTCTGCTGGTTAAATAGGAAATTGCAAAAAAAAAAAAACAAATATCCTGATGCACCAATGGAATGAAGGCCATTTTTGGGAATAGTGCACTTTATGATTAAAAAAAATGGGGGGTGTAGCAGCCCCCCTGAAGGTCCTTGAAAAGTCTCAGGGGTGTCTGCTGCAAAATTAGGAATAGCTAGACTTCAGTTGTCTAGAATTCAGTGTATCGTGAAGATGTATAAGTATGACAGATGTGTACAGATGTGAGTTTTATTCATTTCTCAGCTGAGAGAATTAAATCTGACTTGATTGGGTTCCCTGCAACATAAGATTATCAAATGACAACTATTTTCTGAGTCCACTATCCAGGGCACATCTCTGTTTGGGTCTTCAAGATCAGAGTTAGATGAAAGTATTGGTGATAGGCCTTTCATTGATATTAGTCAGTCAGTGTTGTCCAGCTATTATGAGCAGGAGGTTCAAATATGCTAAATCAAAGTTTAATAATTATATATTTATAGATTAAAGTAAGACTTACATTTTTGTGCCACTTATTTAATACAGTACATCCCATAATTTCCCTCTAAACAGGTATGGCTCACCCTGCCTTTGAGAGTATTTATTAGTTTTTATTTATTTATCCAAATAAGAATAAAATCAATGGGTAACACTAAATGCCCAGAGATATTATAGAACCATTGTGGGGGAAAGGAAGCATCGCTCACAGAATAGAACTGTGTTTCAAAAGTGGAAATATTTGTACAACTTTTTGTGTCACCCATCACCCTCCTCCTGAGAGCCATGTGACTGAGATATGATAAACTTTTAATCTTTCTGCTGTGTCCACATGCAGAAATAGAAATGTAGCTTTGGGCATGTTGACCTCTGAGTAAAAATCCAACATGGCAGAGATAAATACAGCAGCCATGCTGCAGGTAGCATTTAGCCTTTAGTCACTGAGGGGTGAATACATGGGATTTGACAAAACATCACTAACAATCAGTGATACCACAATCTTACAGCCCAGGATCACTTTTCTGTCTTATTGCCCGCTCCGTCACTCACATCATATCTTCTCTGATGTGATAATTATTTGTTGGGCATAATCAAATGTAACAAACAAGACACAAAACAAGCTTTCAGTCACCTGGTTGATTTGATGTGAGGAATAGCATGAACTATAGTAACTGTCACCATATCTATCTGTCTTCCCTATAATCAGCAAGTATCAAGAACATTTTATTTAGTATCTCTAACCTTATTTATTTCACAAAATGTACAACAGGTTCTGGATAATGTATTACTGTACTTTGCAGGATGCGATCAGGACGTGTGCAAACCTGAAATCCAAAAAGAAACAGCAAGATTTGACCTTTCATGTTACTACCATCTGGATAGAAACAAAAAAAACGATTAATTTTCACTCACACTTCACTTACATTAGAGAAATTAAAATTGACTAGGGAAGCAAGATTTGCAAGTCCCTGTTTAATAACTTTTGCGTTATTAAATAGTGTAGTCTGACATATTTGAGATTACCTTTAACTGTTTGAAAAGGGGAAACATCTTGAGGCGGTGTGGACCAGCAGCATCTGAACATTTCCCACCAGAACGACAATTTTACTGCAAAACACAGATGACTGAGCCGTCATAACTCTAAAACATTTGAATGAAGCTGGATCTCAACTATACTTTGTGTTAAAAAAGAAAGAACAGAAATATAATAACATACACCCAGCCACTTAAGGATGTTACTCCTCATTAGAAGTGCAGGTAACTGTTCCCTTCTCGCTCCCAAAGGTACAAAATCTTCAAAAACAAGAGTCATCTGATTGTTAGCAACTTTTTTTTTTATTGTTTTACCACAAAGTACAGATAAAAACATCCACAGCATATTCTCTCACCTTAATGGCCCAAACCGAGGAGGATTTGAAGAGGCAGTGATACGAGACCAAATAAAGTTGCATGTTTCTGCGTGCTAGTAGAAGATCTAAAGTCGGCAACCTCTACCAAGCTTGATGGCATTTCTTTTTGTGTAGATACTGTAGTGTGTATTGCTTTGTAACTGAGTGACACATTCATTCACAAGCAGGCCTTAGAAATGAATGCAGATACAGTACAACATGGCTCTTTTGGGGTTTTCAGGTTTTTACTGTCGGTTTTTTTTTTTCACTCTTTTTTTTTTTTTTCCTCTTTTGTTGTTGTTGCAAGCCTGAGTCGATACAACACAATCCACACATATGACTCCAAGGTAACAATATTTACAGATCTGGTTTATATAGAGAGGAAGACATATTAGAAAGGAGAACAGTTTAAAAGTTTGGATTTTACCAGAAAAGAAACAGTCACAACCAGTAAAATATATGCAGGATCAAAATCGTCTCCCGGGTTTGTTGTGATAATTTCTAACCAAGTCATCACTTCCTTTCTGATAACAGCATCACTACTATGACTGGGGCCTCATCTTCTCAAACTTTAATAGCCAGTGGCTCACCGGTGATTTCAGGTTTATTGTATGCTCCACCGGACCGTTAAGTAATGCAGCAGTTACTCTCAAAATAAAGACTTCTGATTCAGATTTGCTTGACTTCATGAAGTCCATGACTTTGACCACCATAGTCATTTTTCTAGTGCTTTGCCCTCTCAATCCATAGGTGACGTCATCTTATCAATGTTTTTATTGGGAATAACAGCATTTCAAAATTCAAGATTGTACTGCACACTGGCAAGCCTTGAATAACAATGGCAGAAAATTATTTTTTAATGACCAGAGTTCCTTTGGTCCACCAAGCATCACTTGTTTTATTACAAATTTAAACTTATAAAACTGGTCTCACTGCTCATTCTGGTATCCTACAGCAAAAACAGGAAGCTGCTTCTACAGCAATCTTTGGTGAAGTGAAATGAAGGAATACCTGGCAATCCAGTTTTAACTGTGGAAACTGTATTAAAACAAGTGTACAAATACTTTTATGTCAGTTTTTCTGAGGGGTGATGCATGTCAAGAGTGAGTAATGTTATGCTGTCTTTAAAAACAGCTCTTAACAACATTGTGTTGTGGTAACACACAGTAAACCTCAGAACAGAATATTTAACGCCTGCATTGACTCGAAACAAGTGTCAGAAACTCAACAGCTGCCTGGTCTGTGAACAATCAGCCTCCAGCTGTTTGATGCTTCTTTGACTTTAAACAGTAGTGTCCATAATATTTCACCTGAAGTCTAAGCATTGGAGATAACATTACACACAAACAGACAAATCAACTGAGGTCCACACATGAAGCCAGGAGCATCTAACAAAGCTGCTCTGTAATACTGATTCAGAAGACGTCTTACTATGAGCGGTGTTTGTTAATAAGCACAGAAGCAATAAGAGTCGGTGTGTAATTTGACACATGTTAACCTATGTCCAGACATAAGATGATGTCTCTCAGTATCTCAAAAAAATGCAAGTAAACACAAGTGATACTCGAAGCTTCAAACATACAGTAACGCAGGCCTGAATCCTCTCAGTGCAAACTAGTTTTAAAACCTAAAAAGATGAAAAACAGATGAAATCTTGCCTGACTGTCATTTTGGATTTAGACTGATATATGTAGTGCATGCTACATATGTCCGTTTTCCCTGTCGTGAATCTTACTGTCTTGTACCACGTGTCATTATTATCTTTGCTCTCTGAGGTCTTCAAGTCTCAAACACCAGCAAGACAAGTTCCTGTTCAACGACTGCTGCTGAGTGATTCTGGTCTGCAAATGTTGTGCTAGTTTCAATGATGTTGAAACCAAGCCTGCACATCATAGTGGCCTAATGGTCTAATATTTGTGCCACGCAACAGCTGCAAACTCAGCTCTGGCCTAGTTGTTGATCTTAATCACATGTCAACTTATTCTCTCTTGATGTTTCCTTTCACTCCCTGGGGTCAAACTATTACTTAAAGGCAAAATACCATAAAAAAAAATTTAAAAAATCATCGAACAAAACAACATTGTTTGCATCCTCCGAACCCATTTCAACATGTTTTAGAAAACATTGAAATGTCTGAATGATAATTGTTACAGGGAAATTTGATAAAGATAAAGTAGTATCAGGGAGGGGGATACAAAAAGTTTGCTGCGTTCAAGTGTTGAATAATTATATAATTTCAGCCTTCATGCTCTGCAATGGTCCTGGTCAGAAAACAACAGAGGCGTGCAGGATTTTCTTTGCCTGACATAAAATACTGTCATATCAATATGTAACATTGTTAGCAAGTACAACTGAATGGTGTTGCACAAGATGCTTTTCATATGTCCTTAGATTTTTATACTGTTTGTCAGTGACAGCAAGAACAATAAGATGTTAAGGCCGTCTGGACTAGAAGCATCAAAACATTTGCCACCATAATTACAATTTTATTGAGCTTTCAGAAAACTCAGAACTCCTGATGTCAGTTTCACTGTGTCTGGCTCAAAACTACATTAATGAGGCAGCACAAAGTTTCTCTAGCCTGCTCCTGCCTCTGACATTAGAGCTTTGTTCAGATGTTACACGTCATCATCGGCAGCAGGTCTGGAAATTACACTGAGTGGATTTGGAGGATGGTAAACATGTTACTAAATTTCTTGTACTTCACCCTCTTTGCACTGCGTTTTTCTCAGCAGGAAGTTTGAATTTCCTAACCAACAGGGAAATGACGCGACTCACGGAGGAGCTGCAACAGTTGCAAACAATTCCACACATCTTTCAAACAAACCCTACAGCATAGACCTTTTTTTATATTTGATACTATCCTCATAGAAGTTCATACTTTTTAAAATTAATTTCCAGAAATGCATACCTGTAGATATTATATATATTGCACAACATTTATATGTACATTTGAAATAAATATAATTAAATAAAATGTGTCTCTTCATTTTTTACTATTTTTTTCCTAGCTATGTCTTGTTCATATTTTCCCCCACCCAGTGTTTCATGTGTGAAAAGAATAAATGGGGCACCAGAATACAAAAAAAAAGTCTGCTGAAGAAAGTGTAAAAAAAGGCCAAATGAAAAGGCTAAGATGAATAATGAACAAAATTCTGTCTAATACCTGCAGCATCCATGTTTAGATAGCAGGTGAGACGACACAGAAACACAGATCCATGTATGTTTGATTCTGCATCTGTATCCAGAATCACATAAGAAACATAACACATCGGTATGGAGCAGCTTTCAGCTGAATCATCCCTCCCCCTTACAGGTAACTCCACCGTGACCTTCTCGGTCACCAAATCCAAGGCTGATATCTTTTCAAAAACATTTGACCGACATGAAACTAAGTACTGTAAACATCGGAAGGATTTAAATGGCACTCTGAGGATGGACGCCGTCAAATCCTTCTTGTAAAACCACACTGAGGAACGGGGGAGACAACAGAAAATGGGTCGGGAAACTTAAAGAACACGGACTGCAAGAGTCTGAAACACTTCGGTTTAACTGAACTTGCTTTGGCATCAGACCAACACCTTCACTGATCCAAAAAAATTAACACATTTTAGCTCCTGTATGCGGAGGAACCAGAAGCAAAGACAACTCAAGCACTGGTCCACTAGAATCTCAAAGCATTTCAGACACTTTACAGCCTTGTTCTTGTGACCATCTGCCAATGATCCTTACCAGGTCACACAAAGAAGCAGGAAAGTAAGTGAAAATGGTGATGGAGTATGGAACCGAGGCCCTGGGGTCCAGCTGAAGGAGGAGAAGGAGGAGGAGGGAGGGAAAGGGTTTTGGGGGAGTAGTCAGCTTTAACATGCACAGTCCTGGTGAGGCGGAGCGGGCTGCTCTGTCAGCTGGGGCCCTTGTTTGGCTCCTGTGACGGCAGGATCTCCGGCATCCAGGCTCTCAGACATCTTTTCGCAGATGATGTCGACCAGGCGCTCGAAGGTCTGCTTCACATTGATGTTGTCCTTGGCGCTGGCCTCAAAGAACTCAAAACCTGGAGGGGAAATAGCATATGAGAGAGGGTCAGAGAGGTTTAATGAGGATGTGGTCCCCTGTGGAACTGTGTAGTTTAATGGTGGAGATGTAGTACAGAGTAAATCTAGTGAAATGCAATTTTAACCATGGTAGTAGCGTGTCTATACGGATGGCAATTTCAATTTCTGTTCTGTCTGGCAACCCCTAAAATTATCCACAGTAAAATATCTTGATAAAGTCCTGGTTCCTAAAAGGTTGGGCGTAATGATCCCCTGACTGATCTAACAGGACAGTTTCCACCTGTCCATTGTTTCACTCGTTAACCAACTAGTTCATGTAGGTATCATGATAAACATAGCCACTTTCACTTTATCTGGTGTGAGTAAGTGTGAGTTAGTGTGAGTGTGAATGTTCCCAAGTCAAAATATTAGGAGATGTTATACAGCGTAAAGCCAACATAGCATATTGAATAGTTTGAAACTGTGGGAAATAAGTGTATTTGCTTCCTTGCAGAGAGTCAGTTGAGAAAAATCATTATCAATCTCGTGTCTGTTCAAGGCTGGAATCAGCAGGCGATTAGCTTAGCTTAGCATAAAGACTGTCTGGCTCCGTCCAAAGGTAAGAAAACCCACTGACCAGCTCAGTAATTTACATGTTAGATATAATTTGTTTAATCCATCCATAGAAATGGAAAAACAGCAGTTTGTGGTTTTAGAGTGAGGTACCTGCTGTAACCTTTAGTTACCTCCAGCACTTCTTGCCTTGTGTTGTCCTTGTGAGGTTGCCTGGCAACAACAAACACTGTGCTCGGCCGAAAAATAGTCAGATAATGTGAGTCAATGTAAAACCTTAAACTGTCATTTGAAGCCTTGTGAAGAACACGCTTCTCGCTGGTATTTTACAGGTTAGAATAATCAGGACCATCAAGTCAAAATGTGTGAGAACAAAAGTTCTTGCAAAATTTCCTGTGAAGTTTTGGGTAAATGACAAAATCTAGATCTCAAAACGTTTTATAGAATGTAAATATGTTCAATTATAATTGAAATGATCAATAATTTTATGTATTGTATTTATTGAACCAACTAACATTCAGAATAATAGGAATAAAACTTCAGAGAAGTCCTCTCGCAAACTCTGGTAACAGTGCAGAACAGAACTGTGAGTCACGGATATGAAGTGTTTGTACAGTGTTTGTACAGTGTGTGTGTGCACGCCATGAACTCACCGAGGTGCTCAGACAGCTGCCGGCCTCTGTCTCCGCTCACCACTCGCTCGTCCTCCATGTCACACTTATTTCCTACCAGCAGCACCTGGGCGTTGTCCCATGAGTACGTCTTAATCTGAGTCGACCTGGGAACCAACACACCCAGCTGTCAGAGAGGAAACTGAGAGGCTGTGATCGCACACTGCCGCTGAAACTGTCCTGAGGTATGAATTATGAAGTTAAGTGGCTTTTTTTAAACCGAAATCTGGATCACATTGGTTGGGTGGATTTTGTCTAATTTAAAAGGTGCTTTTCAAGTTACAGTGCACAGAAAACACAAGGTAAAGGAGTGAGCTTAAGTCCTGTCAGGAAACAAAAAGATAAAAGATCCCTGCAGCATCCAGTTCTCCTGCAGACACAGATGACACAGAGGACATGGATGCAGTGGACCATTAAAACAAAACACACTGAAACTTGAACCGGATCATCTACTCTCTTCATCAATCCTCAGTTATCTCCACATCGATTTCCAGACTGGTGCTGGTTATCTAGACACCACACAACGCTCCCTCTAACAGGAAGATGCTCCATGGGGTCATTTGTCATGTGACAAACCTCCCAGTCAGTCACGTACCAGTCCTGGACGGCATTGAAAGACTCCTCGTTGGTGATGTCATACATGAGGATGAAGCCCATGGCGCCTCGGTAGTAAGCCGTGGTGATGGTGCGGTAACGCTCCTGACCCGCCGTGTCCTGGAAAAGATGGAGGCAGTAGTTTGAGGGACACCTTTATGAACTCCACGCAGTGACCTCTGACAGGTTGGGTTGTGGATAGACTTTTAGTGTCTTCAGATATTCTTAAAAAGAACCCTTTTGTTTTTGTAATTATATAAACTACAAATACTGACGCATTAATGATGACTTCCCCCTGTGTTATAGATAACTACTTAAGGCTATCTATTTTTCATTGTGTCTTCCTTTTTATATGTTGTTATAGGTGAGGCTCCTTCCAGTGTCAGGCCAAAATGTTGAATGCTGTCCTGAATGGCCTGCTGATATTAGTGGTGCAGAGCCTTCATCATTAGTACAAACTAAGGGCTCTGTACGTTTCAGGTTCTCAGGTTCTGATATGATTCTCTTCTTGACACAACTCTGTATATTTACATTTCTTCTTATACTATATTTCTTACATTATTTCTTGTTATATGTTCTCTGGTAATAGTTTTTTCTTGCAGTGTATTCTTGCAAATATAAACCGTGAACCGATATTCTATAATATTGGCACATTTATTACATATTTATTACATTTGTAAGAGCTCAGTATCGTTGTTTTTGTATTTAAGGAGCTTATTGACCTTAACTTTTAAGTATATAAGGAGGTGCTGCTGACGTCCTCTAACTATATGTATGGTTGTGTTACTAAAGTGAATCCAAGTGTTTTGTGCTTTTTCCTTACTTCTCACACAAGTCAGAGACACAAACACTATAGACATCCTGCAAAAACCTTGTTTAAAAAAACAAAAAAATTTAAGGACAAAAATCTTATTCCACCCACAAGGTTAATAATTAAAACGCATATAAATAGTATAATACAGCAGGTAGTTAAGGTCCAGAAATCTGATCAGAGTTCTCTAATGTGCATTGGTGAACACTTTTAACAATCACAGCAGAGTAAAGCTGAAAACAGCTTTGTGTAGATTGATTCAATGTAATTGGTAAGTTTATCTATGCTAGGAAAAAACTACAGCCCACACAGCTGTTGCAGAGCTGCTGACCACTGCAGAGCAGAAAGTAATACAACATTTTGCTCTGCACTTGCAGTTTTGATGCATCAGCAAATGCATTTAAGACAGCGTAGTAAAATCTAACCACATAAAATGACTAAGTTCCCCATGCTGTGAGTCTGTAATGCACTTTCTTTCTGAAAAGGTTTCAGTTAATTATACCAGCCACTTTGGCAGATAGCACACCATTGATTTCTTGTTTTCAGTTAATGAATTTGGCTTGTAAAATGATAAAAGACTATCTGCAGGGTGCAGAATTCAAGCCAAATCCAGACTTACTGAATTATTTTTGTACCCTTTTATTTTAAAGTTTACAGCACACGTTCCTCTTTAATCTTTAGACTCCTGTACACCAAACGTCTCTCCTGAATTCAGACGTTCATTCTGATGTTTAAAACCTGCAAATGTCACAAAAGACTGCGACAACTAAGTTTCCTGCCATGATTTCAGAAAACCGCAGCAGAAAGATGAGATATCGACAAACACGCACACACACGCACACACACACACACACACTGAGGATCAGGCATTACATTCAACATGTCAGACTGACACTTTATGCCCACATGTTCCAGTAAAGCCAGCGTATTAAAAGGCCTCTGGTGGTTTTAAAATCTGCCAGTGGTTGACACTTCATCAGCCCCTCCTCTTGTCTTTGTTTCCGCTGTGAGCTTTGCCAAGAAAGTGTCTCTTCCTCCCTCGCTCTCTCTCCTTGGCCACAGACTCTGTTGAGGTTGAATTTCGGTGCTAAGCCCTGATGAATGCTCTGGGAATTAAAGCTCAGTGCTTTTGATACCCAACACCCAGCATCGCTCTCTGAGCCGAGCAGCTTCTGGTTGAACCGCATCACTCTGCCGTCAGTGTGGAGATCAGCAGAGCGAAATACTGACACTGACATCTACTGCACAGCCACTTCCAATGACTGTCTGTCTTCGGGTCCTTCATATATGAATATAACACGCTTTATTTCTTCATATCACTCTTACATGCACACATATACATAGATACTTACAAACTCACAGTAAATATGAAGCTGCAAGTGGTGAGCTTAGCTCAGCATTCATATGTCTGGAGTCTCGTCATCACCATGAGGTTCCCAAGCAAATGGCAAAGACCTTAGGAAGTTACTGCTTCTGGCAAAGAAATAATCCAGCACGTAACCCCCCTGAAACCACATCTGGTCTTTCATTTTGTTACCTTTGAACAGAGCCAGGCTTGCTGTTTCCCCCCGTTTACAGTCGTTATGCTAAGCTAAGCTAACACACTGCTGGCTGAAGCTTCATATTTAGCATATAGACATGAGAGAGGTATTAATGCACTCATCTTAGTCTTATTAGCGTGAAAGCCAATAAGCGTTACCTCCTTAAAAAGAATTCTGTGTCTTTCTGTGTAGAACAATGTATGGGTTGTTTAATTATTATCACATATTAATATTATTATCATATCTTTCTGTGTCCTCCCTTGTCATAAGAAGTAATATCGAACAACAATAAAATACACAATATCAGAACACACAAGAAAAAAGCAAGAACCACATACAGCTGTGTAGGTACTTCAGCTGTATGTTTTCCTTACTACACACACTCACACACACTCACACACACTCACACACACACACACACACAAACACACACACACACACACACACACACACACACACACACACACACACACTTCTTAGCTTTTCTTGGACTAATCAATGTATCTATTCACTCAATCACACATGATCAGTCTCAGGTCACAAGAATATTGTATGACATGTATTTTTAGCGTGCTGCAGCTCTGACCTTTACTTTCCTTATAATGTTCTGTAACTGCAGTTTGCATCTGGTTCTGCACGTTCACTCAGTGCTGCAGGTCGCTCAGGATGAGAGCATCATCTCCATAAAATGCCAGTGTAGGCAGCACTGAGTGGTGTTTCATAATGGCCTACTCATCTTTGTGTTCACTATGAGCTCTGGTAATAGTTGAAGCTATGGAAATTTTCAGATGATCAAACATCTTGTTTGCAGAATGATCATTTCCTTGCAGGTAAGATTTCGTTGCTGTAGACTGTAAGTTTCAACTAAAGTTACATAACTTTTCATAGGCTTTTTTGTTACACAGTGTATTACATTTATGTTGCAATTACAAAACACTAAAGACTGAGTAGAAGAAAGTAATCACCATCTTTGTTCTTTACAGAGGTTTTTGTGGTATTGTTTATATCATTATAGTCTAACTAAGGGAACAGACCCACAACAGTTATATCTGTACAATGAAATGATTAGGGTATCAATGTATTAATAGTTAATATGTTGGTAATTAAGTCATTATCAAAGTCATTTATTTACTCAAAAAAAACTGCAGCTTCCATCATCTTAAATAGAACAATTTTATGATTTTCTCTAATTGTAAATTTAATTGTTTTGGGGTTGGTGCTGTTTGGAGAGCAATGAAAAATAGTAATGTGCTTTTTATTTATTTATTTTTTTTTTAAATATGCTGTTTTCTGACAGTTCATAAACTAAATAATTGATTGATTAATAAAAAAAACAATCAGCACATTCACTGATAATGAAAACAATAGGTAGTTGCAGCCCTACATGTGACTATTGTCAGTTGTCAATCCTGAACACTGACACTTTGAATGCAGTTATAAAGTCTCCACAGCAGAAAAAAAAAACTGTCCAGCCTCCAGCATGAGTTACAATATGTCAAGGTAGTGACCTTAACTATTTATCAAATTATACACTGAATTCCCCAAAGACCCACAAACGCCTCAGCTTCAAGTGTGTAAGTGTGCATCAATAAATATACGTACTGTGTGTTGCCTTTTGAGCCCATGACTCAAACCATCTTTATTTTTACTCTACTGGAGTCTCAGCTGAGATGTAGAGAGATGGGGGGATGGGAATTTCATGTGTGTGTGTTTGGATGCAAGTGTGTGTAGCATGTTTGTATGTGTGTGTGTGTGTGTGTGTGTGTGTGTAGGGAGGGGAGTGGATATCTACTCAGGGAGATGTGTAGTAATGGGGGAGGGGAGAGCAGCACCCAGCCATTCATTACTCATGTTCTGATTGGCCAACCATGTCTTCCTTACCAGAGGCAAGACCTGGCAAAGGCTGACAACTGAGGCGCGCGCAAACACACACGCACGCACACACACACACACACACACACACACACACACACACACACACATACACACATACACAGAATTCTCTGCTCACCATCACAGCTCGGTCTGCTGCAGAACGTGTAGTGAGGCTGGAAATGATGTTGATGATCTATACCATCAACCTGAAAAACCAGTTTCCTGCTGCTCAGCTCGCCTCGGGGATCCTGTTGTCTCAGCAGGCTTGTCTTCACTCTAAGATTGTGTTTACTGTTGAGCCCCCAGGAGCCAACACACGCCTGATGCAACAAAACACCAGAATAAACACCATCCTGTTTGTTCCTCGGGGCAAGTTGTTGTAACTGACTGTGTGTCGGGCTCTTGTCAGTCCCTGGCTATTCTATTCTTTTTCTACTCATCCAGGGGTCAGCTGATTAAGCAGGCGGCAGAGAAGACACCCCTGCATGCATGTTTACCGTGATCTGAGGACAGGACAGTGCTTCACAGAGTAGCAGACAACTCTGATAAACATATCATGAGATGTATTATGAGAACTCACTCAAATTCATGACCTAACCATATTCCTAAATCTAATATTCAGGTTTTGTTTTAGATATTCAATATCTTTTTTTCAAAGGTGTCGAGCTAAGCTCCCTTCAGAAGCTGGTGCGGATATGCACAAAACAAACTGTACTGAACAAAAACGTAAATGCAGCACTTTTGTTTTTACCCTCATCTTTCATGGTTACAATAAAATGTGCAGTTTTTATCACACAAAACAATTCCACAGATGTTGCATGTTTTTGAGGAAGCATGCATTTGGAGAGCCATTGAAGAGGAGTGGGTCAAGATTCCACAGGACGCAATCGACACCCTGATCAACTCAGTTTTCTGATCCACAACCCTTCCCCCAAAAAATATGCGCATTCACAAGTCATGTGAAACCCATAGTTTGGTGCCTTTTATCAAAATAAAACTGCACATTTTAGAGTGGCCTTTTATTGTGACAAGCCCAATGCACACCTGTGCAATAATCATACTGTGTAATCAGCATTTGGATATGCAACACCTGTGAGGTGGGTGGATTATCTTGGCACAAGGAGAAATGCTCACTAACGCAGAGAAAGAAACTTTTTGTGTGCCTAGAAAAAGTCTTAGAGCTTGTGTTAGGTTTATATTTTTGGTCACCAAATGCAATAGTGTGAGTATCTGTACCAGAAAGGCCACATACTAAAAGATGGGGTGAAAAGCCGGCCATTATGGCAACCACGTCTTTAATTGCGTACATTATATAACAAAACTGCACCAGCAAATATTTTATCTTTATTATCTCACAAACACAGAGGAAAGAAAAGACCAACGCACTTGGAACGTGGTGGAAGCACAGGAAAAGAAAGTTGGACTGACCCAAAGGTCATATGTTAAAATGCAGCTAGCCACGGGACACTGTTAACCTGCTGCAGGTGATGGTGTCATGTGGGAAACAGAAGAACGTTTGCCCAACGAGCTTGCACATCACAGTGAAGAAGACCAATGGGACAAGTTGTTTCCACCTTCAACCTCTGCTCTCATGAGTTACTACGAACAAGGCGATGAACCGTGCTCTCTCAAGGTATGTACTTTATGTAGATTATTTCGTGTCTCACTGAGCACTGTTTGCTGACAGACAGTTAAGGTAATTGGAATATTACATGTGTTGCTTCAGGTTTGTGTAGTTACTTGCGCAACACAAATCTCCACAGAACAAAAGGGGCATTATATTTTATGGAGCAACATGTATGCTGTGTGCTTTATTTATAGGCCAGGTCTAACAGAGTGTCCCAAATCCATACTGCACACTAATTATGAGCAGGTTTTGAGTAGGCAGTATACAAAGTATACTCAAACCAGACAGTATGTGTAACAAACACTGTTGATTTTTGAGTGTGTTGTTGATTCACAACGCACTGTACTAAGGTACTACTCAAAAAATCACAGCGTCACTCATAATGTATCAATTCCTGTTAATATAAAATGGTTTGCAGTATGTTTGCAGATTCCATTTTCTATTATGATATTTTCATTAATTCTATTCGACTGTTAAGTAAAAACACTCATTTACACACTCGTCCAACTCGAGCTTCAGCAGCACGTTCACAGGATAAGTGCATCTAAATTTAAATTATAGATTTTAGTTTCATTTACTCCTGTCCATGAACTCAGAATATCCAGATCACTTACCCAGATCTGTAATTTGATCCTCTTGTCATTCCTGTAGATGGTCTTCACCTTGAAGTCGATGCCCACCGTACTGACAAAGGCCGGGGTGAAGGAGTCGTCGGCGTAGCGGAACAAGAAGGAGGTTTTGCCCACGCTGCTGTTTCCGATGATGAGGATCTTGAACATGTAGTCAAAGTTCTGGTCCGAGGACTCCTTCTGCCCGTAGGTTGCTGTTGCCGATGCCATCTATGGATACAGACAAAGGAGAAAAATAAACATTTTAATGAAAGAACCGCTGTGACCTCTAAATGAGGCAGCACTTTACAATGGATGACAGTGACCTTTCCGGAGGCCACACATTTGAATTTCTTGTTTGATTCACTCCTAAAACACTCTTTGGAGCAAAGTGCTAAACATTTCAGGGTAAGAGATTTCATTGGCAACTAGTTTGATAATTGATTAATTGTTTTTCAAGCACAAAAAGTTTTTCTAATGTGAAGATTTCCTGCTTTTCCATATCATACAATAGTGCATGGTATTAAACTCAGGATCTTTAGGCTATGAGGTTGCATCTCCTTGGGTTACAGGAAATTACAAGATGTTTTTCACAACATTTTGCAAACAAAATGATTGAGAAAACAGACAGCAAGGTGATAAAGGACTGCAACCTGCAGATGTGGTATGGATTAAATAGTCTGAATCCCTCGGTGATGGTGAATGGATTTACAAACTGAGGTGCCAGCTTGCAGGACTTGATCGTAATCAAACATTGTCTTGGGATGTAATAAGATGTTACTGAAACCTGGCACAAAACATAATTGATTACCACATTTTAGTCAGTATCAACAAAATTGCAACTTGTCCAAATATTTAAATGAACAACATTTCCTCATTATGTTAATAGAAAAAGTAATTTGGTTGCAATTATGTTTCCCACAAAACATATTTGCTGTTGCAGATTAGTTTTTTGTAAACATAATTCATAGGAGACAGGGTTGCCTGCAGAGCATGCTGGGGTTTCCTGGATATTAGCAAAGGCAGCC
The DNA here is from genome assembly GCF_002814215.2 of Seriola lalandi dorsalis. Taxonomy (NCBI): domain Eukaryota; kingdom Metazoa; phylum Chordata; class Actinopteri; order Carangiformes; family Carangidae; genus Seriola; species Seriola lalandi. The sequence continues at coordinate 181,388 of NW_019522645.1, read as the reverse complement.
TCCCCTCTCTGAATTAATGACCATCTCCATTAAATTCATGAGCAAAAAAATACACTAAAATTAAACCCAAGAAACCCAAGAAAAAAAACCCCAGCAGAGGCATCGTTTCACACAGAAAAGGTCATACATTTAATGAGTATTTGGACAAAAGATGAGATTCTGTCAGTATCTTTCAGACTAAGTATAACAAATTATACTGATTAACTAGTCAGGCTTAACCATTGCACATTTGCTTCGAGGTAATTAATCAAACCAGCATATTGCAATCTCAGGAAAAACCCATCTGAGTTTTCTCCATTTGGTCAAATGTTGGAGACAAATGGCTCAATCAGTCACAATCAGCTGGGGATGTTGTGAGGAATAATTTATTGTGCATGCAGGGCGGTGCAAGCTGCCGCAGGCTAAGCACCAAGCTGAAGTTAGTTTGGAGTTTGATATTCACCAGCTGGACATGTATTTTAAAGTCAACATCATCGCTCTTAAGTGGGCTATTTTATCCCAAAACATTATTTCAGGTTGTTTTGCCATTTGGATGATCAACAAAAGTCAAACCGGTGGTGCTACCATTCGAGGGAGGAAGAGCGGAAAGATGTGATAGCAGATGTGCTGAGACCCAGGTAGAGCGGCTAGTTGTTGAGTTGCTGTTCTGCACAGGTCTGGAAAATGTGGTTGATGGCAGGAGTCTCATACTTACAGCTAAAGTTACAGTCCAGGAAAGATGTAGCCTGACATCTACACCAGCACTGACACCACTAACGAGTAAGTACAGAATATGACTGTGGTAACTTTAGCTGTAGGAACATACACACTCACAACAACTATGGCAGGTGGTTTCATCAGTTGGAAAGGCAGCCGAGACATGTGTGTGTTATTCTGTGCAGTTTGCCACAAAAGATACACACTGAAGATTTTCAGGGGATAATGTTGGGTTTGCTTTCAGATACACTCAAAGCCAACTGTTGGAGACTTCAGTCATCAAAGGGGCTATTCAGAAGTTTTTGTCAAGTTTTTTGCCAGGAGCGAGTGGTGGTGATTGTTGCTTGACAAGAGTTTCAGCCATTCTTGCGTTATCAAGACAAGAGGCTATAATACGCTACAATAATCTGAGCAGTGCTAAGTCTTCAGGGAAGATTGGAGGCTACAGTGAGTCGCTATCAGAAAGTGACAAGACAGGCTGAGGGTTGCGATAGAAACAAGAGTTAACATTGGTGTTGCTTTCCACTGTTAGAGACTCCTGGTGAGTAAAGGAATGAAGTTTGATGCTGAACATGCAACGTTTCTTCTAGACTAATAAGTAAACAGCTGGTAATGCTAATGCTGGCAATGTAGCAAAATAGCAAAACTAACCAATAGCTCCTTTAAAGTTTTTTTTTTTTTTTTTTAGGAAGCTGTAGGAGCCTAACACTTTTTGCCTCAGTCTGTGTTTCCCAAATCTCAACAACAGCGGTGGTGAGTAAAATGTTAGCGAGATGCAGCCCAGTGTCAGTTCCAGTATAAGTCCATTAAGAATTAAACACTTTGCAGTCTCAGCACAACCCTGCTCCAATGTCTGCCTTCACCAGAGCGGTGAAAGATAGTTATCACCACCGTCATGAAGGCAACATAGCTTGAGGAATAAGGTGTGGTGTAAGACTTGGGTGATGTATTTCATTTTGATGGACTTGACCAAAAGTCAAAAATATGAGTCTAACATCCAGACCTGTCTTTGTATGAAGTATTGTCTTTCTAAACAAGACTTGTACATTGTGTTATCATTTAACCAGTTACGCCAGGGATGCTCACACCGAACGTAACCACTAAACTCCAGTGTGGTTTATAAAAACAGGACGACTGCGTCCTCAAAGGGAAAAGCAGCTTCACTTTGTGCACTTCTACTATGAACAGAAAGCAAGAAGAGACAAAAGCTGTTGATGGATGGGAAGAGGACAAAATGGTCTGGTATGTTATGGTCTGTTTTGCAGTGATGTGTAGCTTTATTCGCATCACAGCACAGTCTCAGTCTCAGTCTCAGTTACACCTCAGTTAGTTTCAACCTGCAAAATACTACAAGTTATTTTAAAACAGGCTGACTACAGTTAAGGTAAGGGATCTTTTGCCAGCAGACATGTGGGAAATCAGACAATGGAAATGCTCAAACCATGAACAGCCAACATTTCTGACTTGCCTGAAATCGGTTGGAAAGTTATTCAGGCATTGTGACCGCCCCTTTAAACTGATTCTAAAATAAGTTAGGTGCAACCGCTTTGGAAATGTGGCTTAATATGTGCTGTGTTTGCACGGCATAAGAAATTTATCATTGATTAGTTACATAATTCAACTTTTCAAACCCCCGAACTGCCTCAGCAACAAACAATCAGCCGCTTGACTCAAACTCCCAACATTTGCTGGTATGTGCCACAATCACTACCACATAACTACAAGACTTTCAGGATACAAGGGCTAAAATGATTTAGGAAAGCTTGTCGACTCTTGAGAGCACAATGACTTGAGCCCACAGGACCTTGAGTCCCTGCGCCCTGCTCTATATTTAGACTATTATCTCGACTCAGCTGCAGTGGAACACTAGAACTCTCAGGGAATAAAGCACAAACAAAACAAGCGCACCCTCCTCTGAGCTCCGGCCTATCAGTTTACATGAAGGAACAGAGAGAGCCTTGCTAAATAATGAAGAAGCACCGACCCCTCCTCAACACACTGATGATTTGTTACGCAACTGTGACTTAAAGCTACCGCTAAACCTGCTATGGTTTAGTGGGAAACTGAAGACAGGGAGAATAAACCAGAAATTACTGGGATAACTGTTTTTGATCATTCCTGGTGCCATTTGTGTAAATAGGATTTTATTTTCAGGTTTCTAATTTTAGAACATCTGAAAATGCTGCAGCAGCATGGTTGTCGATCTCTATTTAGTTGACGATAACTTCAGCTCTGCCTGTGACGTCAATAACTCCTCACAAATCTGCAGCCTGGAGCTCCTGTGTGTACTTCAATAGACTGCACCATTTACAGCGAATGTTTTATATCATTAAATGTTCACTTCCAAAACAAGAAACACATCATCTAAAAAATAGGAGACCCTAATTTGATTTGCATCAAATTAAGTGTTAGATTGAATTTACTGATCATTCTACTGACAAATAAAGTAACAATTTTCAAATATTGAATCCTGCTTTTGAAAGATTTTTTTTATTATACGCAAATATTAACTAAAATTCTGCAATCTGACTATTCTGTGTTTATTCCCTTCTAAAGGGAAGTTACTAGCAGTGTTTGTGCTTATATTTTAATCCACATATTTAGTGACTTATCTTTGAAAAATCACGAAGCACATAGAGCCTTTCTGAAAACAAATTGTTATGCACTGACTTTGGCAATGCTTGATTTCTTTTTTTCTTCTACACAATCAACAGACTCACATGTGACTGTGGAAAGAAAAACACGGGAAAGAAATGTTTCATTCTAAAATCAGTTCACCTAAACCCTCCTGCTGTGATACATGTCGTATAAAATGAAGTCCAGAATTGCTTGAAATTACCTCTTGTGTGTCTCAGCATAACATACCGTGACATGCCTTCATTGTTTTGGCTCCACCTGTAGCATATTAGACCTGATATGAAACCATGACTGCGAAAGCAAGAAGTGAAGCTGGCTGGAGAACAGGCCTGAGAGAGCATTATCAGGGATTTAAATATTTAAATATCTAATATGAAGACTATTTATATTTATGTTAATTTGTCCAACTACTCTTTATCTCCAAAAATGAGAGGATGAGCCACAGATGTAAACACACTCAAATTAGAAGAGAGAATTAGCATTTTTACCTCATTGTCTTTGTCTGTTGAGGTCTGCTAAACTCTGGTGGCATCCAATAATGTCTTCACTCTAGATGATTGCAAATGTTAGTCTCCGTGCTCTAACAGGAGACCTGCAGTGTGACTCACTGAGGGTGAGAGCATATAATCCAAACCAACTTCGGGAAGTGAGCACAAACACGGGGGTTGAAAGAGATGTGCAGTATGTTGACAGCCAACGTTACTAACGGTATCCACTGACCATCAGTAACCAAACAGCTGGTTTAACTGTGTAAAAGCAAACACAGAGCCGTCCCAAAACACAGGAGATAACTGCCATCCCACTGATCCAACAGTTTTCAAAGGACGACGCACCTGCAAGCTGAGGACACATGAATATAGTCTAGTTCATTTGAATGGTCTCATTCTTATTTTCTTTATTTATTCATATGTGTGTCACTGTTCTGAACATGGGCTGCACGGTGGTGCAGTGGTTAGCGCTGTCGCCTCACAGCAAGAAGGTTCCGGGTTTGAGTCCCGGCTCGGCCGTGGGATCTTTCTGTGTGGAGTTTGCATGTTCTCCCCGTGCAAGTGTGGGTTCTCTCCGGGTACTCCGGCTTCCCCCCACAGTCCAAAGACATGCAAAAAGGGGACTAGGCTAATTGGATACTCTAAATTGACCATAGGTGTGGCTGTGAGTGTGAATGGTTGTCTGTCTCTATGTGTTTGCCCTGCGATGGACTGGCGACCTGTCCAGGGTGTACCCCGCCTCTCGCCCGAAAAGATGCTGGGATAGGCTCCAGCCCCCCCGCGACCCTACTAGAGGATAAGCGGTAGAAAATGGATGGTCTGAACATCAGAGAGGACAAACACAAAGAGGAAGGGGAGTCACATTTTGAGATTTCAGTCAAAACTCTGTGTGAAATGACCTACATGTCAGTCGTGTGAGCAGGTATTTGCAATCACGTGAATACATATATATAAATTGATTGTAGTACGGGTTCCTGGAAGACTCCTTAGCGTCAAGCTACAAGAGATCCAGACTAACAAATAAAAAGTTAGCTTTCTTGGATATTAGCCAAGTTTCCATCCAAGTGTAGTGCAACTACTGCTATTCCAGAAAGACAGCAAAAGAAAAAATAGAATTAATTCAATCCACTACATCCATCTCTTTTAAATCAAATGCTTCATGTAAATTGGCTAAATTGGGCAGATCTAGCAGTGTGAGCCACAACAAACTCAATCTAAAAATGCCACGACGACTGTTTCTCTGCCTCTGACGAAAACAAAGGTGCTGGCAGTGAGATGGCACTTGGTCACAGCCGGGGGGGGGGGGGGGGGGGTTTCGATTTCCTCTCTGGCCATCCTTATTAAAACTTGTGTTACTGCTGCATCAAAGTGTCTACTCAGCTCGGCAGCTATTTCAGCCCGTCGATGAGTTTCTTTGAGCTGAGTCAGCCTTGCTACAGTGATGGCACATCACGTAACAAGACCAAGTTTTAAACTTAGAAACAGGCATTCAAGCCAAGGACTTACAGTCAGTTTGGATTCAAAACTTTTTGATTATCTTTCTACATTGTTTCTCACCATTTATTGCAAGCATAAAACTAAATACTTTTTTTAATACTCCTACTTGCTGTACCCTTAACACTTTTCTTTCCTCACGCTTCTCTCCGAAACATACAGAATTTCTCTCTCTGAGTTATTCACCTCCCCAGGAATATTTGCTGCATCCTTTTAGGTTCTGTCGCTTGATTTGCCCCTCAACCTTTTTTTCTATTTTTTTTTCCTTAAAATCTTGGGCATCTACAACATGTATTTATTGAGTTTGTTCTGGACCAAAGTGTTGGCTCAATACCTACAACTGAAAAGTAAGCATGGGACAGTTATTAATAGCAGCGATTAGAGGAGGTTAAAAATTAGCAGCCGCTGTTGGAAGTCTGGCTCTTGTCAAACACCACCAGCACCACCGCCTTTGTTGGCGTTCAGAAGAGGCTGTTCAGTGTCTGCCGTGTGTGACGGTGCACTGAGATTACTGCAGCCTTTCCTCTGCGTCTCAGAGATTAGCTACAGAGAAGAGAGTTGGCTTAACCTTCACTAAACACTAATTTGATACAGCAGTTTACAGACTGAGGCCTCTGTGCTTAATCTCAAAGTAATTAACAAATTCTCATTATGCAAATGTCTTCCAGCCTGCAGGACGCTGCTGCTGTTGCTGCTTTCATTTGGCCTTGATGGTTCAACTGCCTTGGAGCAAAGCTACAAGTCAGGTGTGCTAGTTTAGTTTGTTTTGATTTAAAGCAATGGTACTATTTATTACATTCATTTAACACTTTTGTCTAAAGCACCTTACAATTTTCACACACACACACATTGGGAGCAACTCAGAGTTATATCTATGGAAAACAATAAATTGATTATCAAAATAGCGACAGATTAATTTTCTGTCAATCAACTAATTGTTTCAGCTCTACATTAGAAGAACAAGAAGAGACTTTTCTTAACTTCTTTGTATTATTTCTTATTTAATGTAAAATCTTTGAGCTCATTGTCTTTTTGTTGCTGAATGTGCTGAGTCGTGACCCAGCCTCCCCTCAATAAGTCTCATCATCATTATGAATGTAACATTTGCAAATATCTCTAAATACATCTTTAAAATCTAATTTTAACCAACAAAGTTTTACTGTCTCTTTTCAAGTCCGACATGACTGGTGAGTCTAAAGGATTCAGGCTCTGAGACAAAGGTGATAATAGTGGTGCAGTAATATCGATTATTATTGACTATTTTGGCTTTTAGTTTTACGATATGTATTTTTTATGTGCCCAAGCGATTCTGGCATTTCAAAGCTGCAGCAGCAAAATAAAATATCTGTAATATTAAGAACATATCACATGCAGTTTTTCACCCATGAATGAGTAACCATCAGACTGGGTGTGAGATTAAAATAATCTCACATTGACAACCAGAATCGAGACGCTGAGACGAGACTTAATGTTAGGAGGGACAAAAACTGCAAAATGGACACCGACAGTAGCTGCTGAGGAGAACCCAACTCCTCCATCATGGAGGGAGTTAGGGGAGATGGAAGAAGAGGGACATGGATATTTTGGCTGATGATAATTATGGCAAAAATAACTCTGATATCTGCAGCCTGAACACATAAGGTCACATTAAACTGGAGTTTTCTGTTATACGCGTCAGAGCTCAGACATGGGCCAGTCCTGATGGTGAGATTTCTATTCAAGGCCAGAAAAAGTGCATTATTAAACATATTTGACATATATTGTGATACAAAGCCCTGAAATTATCACAACACTGTGTTGGAAAACCAAAGGAGTTCTCCTAAAAATGAAACGCTCTTTATCAGCAACACGCAGTTTAACATCCATCCGTCTCCATGAGGGCTCCGGGGTGTTATCTGCTTTACTCGAGAGTACACTGACAGTTCTTAGTCCTTCAGTTCTCTGCCTGGATTTTCAAGCCACCTTCTATAACCAGAGGGAGTATTTGTTTTGTTTTTTTTTAATCATAATTTAATCACGACTAACAGTCGAGAGTTTCAGTGCCGGACAATGACATCATCAAGCTCTCCTCTAAACCTGTCACCTAAAGGAGATTGACGTCCTACTGGAGCTGGATTGATCCGGAGCTAAGTGTTGCTTTGGCCAGCTAGTCGGGCCCATTTAATCAGTATTGGCCAGCTCCCTGCAGACTCATAGCTAATCCCCAGCTGATCCCAGATCACCCAAACACCTTCCTGCTTAGAGACAGTTACTGAGAAACGTGCTGAGACAAACGTGCTCAACACCACCTGACCCCGTGGTAACAAACAGTCGTAGCTTTACTTCAGACGCATATTTTTCAGAGGTGAGCCATCACCTAATTGGTGTAAAACAAAATGTGTGAAGTTATAAACTGCTTGGACTTGAAGCGTCAGGTAGCTGAATATCTTTCAGGGAGGGCCGCACAATCCATTTCATGTAGCAAAAGATCAATAGCAACAAAGCATCAGACAACATCTATTTTTGTAGTATTAACAATAAAAAGCGCTCAAAAGCACAGCTGATGGTACTTTCCACCAAACAAACTCAAACAATAGGAGTATAGTATAGGAGCACTTGAATGCAGTAAATCGATAGAACCATAGAATATATAAATTAATCATGAAAATAATTGTTGTTTGCAGCCCCACATAAAAAAAAGTGGTCTGACCAAAACTGTCAAGGTAAAAAAATTCTCCCACGTTGTGGAGAAAGTCTACAAGTATGACCTTTAGCATCAAGTCCATATGATTTCACAAGAGATGGACAAAGTTGATCAACATCAGCAATTAATCAAGTGAAAATCTCCAAATCAAACCCTTGTCTTCATCCTCCATCCGCACTGCCAGCCGTGCAGCATCCCTCTTCTTCTCCTCTTGTGTTTTTTAAGCACAGTTACACACTTATTTTGAAAGGGCTCCATCGATGCTTCCTAATCGAGGGATCAATCAAAGTCTCTCGCTCAAATTGTTCTGACATTAGTGAGTGTTGCTGCTTCACAGATTAAAAATCAATCAGATTGAACCATGTACAAAGTAAATGAGGTGAAAGCAAGCAAATGCATCTCATTGCCTTCTCCATTAGAACAAATAGGGTGGAAAATTTACTGAAGTACTGTCCTTAACAACAACATAGAGGTACTTGTATTTTATTTTATATCGTATTGTATTTGATCTTTTTACTGGAGTTTTTCCAGTTTAAGATTATGTAATGTGTGAGGAAACTGAAGTACAACTCTTTCCATCCTCAATCACTCAAGTCATTTCCAGGCTGATAAAACTCAAATCAATTTAGTTTAGGGGGGTTATTGCTGTTGTTTAAAAAGGGAAATCAGCAGCCATTTGACCTCTGACCCCTCTAACAAACCGCTGGCATTTGCATCTTTCCTCACTGCCCACTGTGCTGTTCTCTTTCTACACTAAGTATTCAGTGTTTTTGGTGCCAAAGTGTTAACAATATTCAAGATTACAGACTTGTTCTGGAAGAGCGCAACACTAAAACTGAATCGCTGAAATCTGGTAAAATTCACTTACAAAACCTAAATCATCATTTATCACTTTAACCAGCCTTTTGTGTGAAACAATAACTAACAATGTACCAAGAGAAGAGAAGATGTCTCCTCACGAACACAGCAGTGGCGTCACACAGCTGCTGTCCTGCTCCCAGGTTGCCTGAGACGGCATTTTTCCCTGTTTCCACCAATCACGTGCCTCCTTTTCTAGGAAGCGTGGGGATGCAGATGAGGACGGGCAGCTAAAAATAGCATCTCTTCATTTTTTTTTTTCCTCCACAGCAAACAGAAAGCGGAGCAGGGGGCAGGCGGGATGAGGGAGATGTTTTTTGGTGCTAAAGTCTGCAGATGAATCCAGGACTTGTGTCTGTTTGTGAACCAGTTTAAAATTACTCACTTATTTCGCACATTTCTTCAGCTTTAACATACCTACTGCATGTGTCTTAAAGAACATATTGATCCAAATTTGTTTCTTTCAAATGGTAATGACACTTATTAGCATTCTGTATTCCCCATATGATGATACAGGCTTTGACAGAGCTTTTTAAAGACCTGTTCTAATTATTAATAGTTTTTGCCTAAAAACTGCTGATAGCTAATATATTGTGCTTATAATTGAAATAAACCTACAAGAATTCCATATTTCTGTTGCAGGTCTGTTATGTTGTCTTATGAATATGTAAAAGCTTCTCATGCAGCTTTAGACAGTAAAAGTCTTCACTGAAACTAGATCTTTCAGTAGCAGCAGTTGTTTACGGCATGAAATCTCTTCATCGCAAAAAGAGGGAATAAATCTGATACTCTAGTGTTTTTCTGGATCTGTGGTCAGACAAGAATCTCTGACTCTTAACTTTAACATCTGAAATGTAATAAAAGATATCAACCCAGCGCATCAGTTTGACCCTGGTTGGTACTTTAGCAGCGTTCGTCACAGACAATTTGGATGTCATCCGTGTGTTTTCCCATGAGAAACAGCAGATGCGTCACTCTTGCCTTCAGGTCTGACTGCCAGTATCTTTACTGTCAGCAGAGGAAGTGCAGATGTGGCCTGCAGATTGTGAGCTCATATTCACTCTCTGATAGTTTTGTTGTGGGTGTTCTGTATCTATTTCTATCTCTTTGTGGTCATTTTGAGTCTCTTTGTGGTTGTTGCGATTGCAGTACCTATGCAGTTGCACTGGTTGTAGTTATGTTGTCGCTTTGCGACTCTTGGTGGATATTCTGTGTCCATCTGTGTCCCTTTGTGGTCACTTTGTGGTTGTTTTGTGTCTTTTAACTGAGCTCTAAGACTTTCCAACCATGAATATTACCAGACACTTCATAGAGGTTTTGGCCCGGGGACCCCTGACCCATCGGGCCCCTGGGCCAGTGCCAGATAGGCCTGTTCGGTAATTCATCCATGTTCACAGTTTTAAAAGAAAAACTGAAGCACCAGAACCTCTGCCAGAGGAGTTTAAATCATATAGTCTACATTGCTCTAGGACCAAAGTCTTTAACTTTAATGAACAAACTTATGACCATCAAGGCTTGAATCATTACATTATATAGTTTTCAATAGTGTAACTTTGAAAACAGCAGGGGATGGTGCTTCAAAGCCAACAGATGCTGTCACTGTAACACACACACACACACACACACACACACACACACACACACACACACACACACACACACACACACACTTTCATCAATAGACTCAACTGCTGCACTGCACGTCTCAATCTGTTTCAAAATCCACAAATTCTGGACAAAAACAAATGTTTCTGTACATGCTGCCAATATTCATCCAGGTAGTCAACATTCAATTAACTCTGAGAAATAATAGATTGTATATTTTCCACTTTCATCTTATATGTGCAGTACAACTATGAATTTTGGGGGACTCCCAATATAAAGAGTCAAGTAAAAGCTGTTTCTTTGTTTTATTTTCAGTTTTTTCTGCTTATGGAAAGCTCACACAGAGGCTATAAGCCAATTCATACGAAGGAGCTAACCGAGATTGTTGTACCCTACCGCAAGGAGCACAGCAGTCTTCCATATGGCTCAACGTAATGTGTTAAATCTCAGTAATATTCCTATAATCATCCTAATATTCGGAGTAATAGAGAATTCAGCGGTGACCTTAGGTTATTTCATAATAGGCCTAATACTCATGAAAATATTATTAGATGAATCATAATTCTACATATGCGTGTCAAAAATAACACATGATTACGCTCCTCCAGTTTTCTCTGTGAATGGATATCAGTGTTTGGGTTCTATATTCTATTGTTCCTGCCCCAGACCCATTTAGACCCCCTTTTTTTCATTATTTAAACCATCGGACGGAGTGAAACGCCTTTTCCTGCAGGACAGGCCCTGAGTCAAACCAGAGATCCACTAAACCATCAGCAGCCTTCACATCCACCCAAACAGTTATCACGAAAAAAATATGTACTTCATACATCTAGCACGGTTTCATGGTTTTCACCACGAAACAGCTGTTCTAAAGCAAGCATCTATATGCTAGAGGTTCGTTAATCTATAATCCTTCACTTGATATTTCAATAAACGCGCGAAACGATAAATACAAGATGCAATGTGTTTAAATATAAGATGTATGATTTTCATGTCTATGCGACAGATTAATAAAGACAAAAATCCCACCTTTATAGATTTATATCCAGCTGCTATCCACCGCGTCCAGCACCCGCAGAAACACCACCACAGTCAAGTCAGAAAGCTCGTGCTACACAACGTCCGCATATGAATTCCAAAATAAAAGCCGTTAAAGAGGCTGCGCCCTTTTTTAAAGAAATTCACAAAAATAAAAGCGAGTTTTAATCAATTTTAATTTAATCTTTTTTTGTTTCCTTTTTGTCTCTTTTCTGAAGTTAGGTCTAAGTGTTGATATCTTTGTTTCGCTGTATTATGTTGCAAACCACTTTTAACTAGAGTCAAATTCCATGTCAAATTCCAAGAACATCTGAGATCGAGTTTATTATCTAAAAGCTACAAATTGATATTCAAACATACAAAATTGTTCCCAGATACTGATTTAAAGTAATCTAACAATGAGAATATATCATTATTCGTGTAATTATGAATAAATTAAATAAAATATAGTTTTTTCCATATACTCTATTTGTACTGTCTCTGTCTGTTGACTTGTCTGTCCCGTAAGCACTTTAAAACACCTTAAATGAAAAGTATTTAAAAAGTGCTATAGAAATAAAGTGTGATTGATAGCTTATATAGCTTAACCTAAACAAAACATGACCATTTTTTGCTAAGGATGAAAATAAATGAACAATATCGTCAATGCCTAAAAGAGAGCGCCATCTATTTAGTACCTATAGCACCGACAGACTAATGGTGGACAGCATAAAAAAAATATTAAAATTGATGCAGCAGAACCTGCTTTTTAGTCAATTCATTCTTCTTCCTTGTCAAAGTCTGCTGGGGGATTTGTGTGTTATGCTAGTGGCCCATGAGCAAATAGGCCTGAGCAAAGATGGGGAACAGACTACAAAGTTCTGGTAAATTCACTTCTTTCGAAGTCCACACCTCCAGATTTTCTTTTAAATTTTCAGACCAACATTGCCTCAACTGACATGTATCAGATTTCGTGCAGCTTTCTCTGGAGCCACGAAAGGCTTTATCCAACAGTTGTTTTCACACACGATTTACTCCTCAGGCCCTGCAAACAGATTTTGATGTGTTAAATCCGTAGAGTAGGCCTACCTCTTTAAATGGTTGAATTTCCCGGTGTTCAACTGAATGCAACTCAACTACTTTATTTTGAAAGAAAAATTATTTCTGTCTTTCTGTAACTCCGCCATCTTTACGCAGGCAGAGAACGTCGACGTAAAATGACTGACAGCTGGGTGGGACTTTGGGGCAGGCTATGTGGAAGATTGACAGCCTGTCTGACAAATCAGGAGCCGCAGCGTCACCACTGTCCTGAAACACTCTACCTCAAATACTCAACCTGTCGTTTATTATTGATGAGAGCTGCCGGAGACACTGAATTATTGAACAGGAGGTCAGCAGTAACCACTGCTGCCATTTCCACCCAATAACAGACCCTTATGTTGTGAGTGTGAAAATATCAATGCATAAATATTTCAGGAATATCGTAGTAGCTATTTGTGTTTGTTGTATTTGTCCTGAACAAATGATTTTTTGAACATCCTACACCTGATCTTAATTAGTCTTGATTAATTTAGTAGGCCACTTAGTTTAGTATTTTAGTATTTATTTTAGTAAGCCTCTTTCTTGAGTTTGCTTTGTATTTCTTGTTGTTTATTTGGTCTATTTGGTTTTATTTTATAACAATTAGGCAGGGATGTATGAATGAATAAACCATCAAGAAAACACAAAACCTGATTTGAACAATGGACAATGGACTTTTGCCTGCGTACATTACATTCCTATGGTGTATCAGAGACTGCTTGATTAAGTTTGAGTTTGATTTGATCTGATGACAGGGATAAAAATAAAACACAAAGTCACTCTAGACTGCATATTGAGTAACAGGTCAATGCATGAAGTACAATACTGCTCCTACTTGTGCTATGTGCAAATGTATGTTGATGATGCTGCCTAAACGCTGTTAACACTTTACGTGTATTATTGTCCTTTTTAATGAAGACGTGCAATTTAGTTCTGCACACCAAAACGTCAGCTTGTTCCACTATCCAACTTGTACCATGAACATTGAACAAGGAAGTTGAGAGCACACACACACACACACACACACACACACACACACACACACACACACACACACACTTTTGAGATCTGGTGACTGTGAAGGCCACAGCAAATGATAATTTTCCTCCTCATCAAACCATTCACCTGACCTGTGGAAGGCGACACTGTCATCCTGTTTCTCCACTCATTCTTCCGGTTTTAATTTGTCACCATCTTTATATTCACATATATTCTGTTTCCAAGGTCAGGGATACAGTCATTTCTGTTAACTGTTTAACTACATACAGTATAGTATATGTAATACGTACTGTATGCATATGTCTGAATTTAATATGTCTGTAAACCATAAGAACAAGGTGTTTAATGATGGTTCTGAGCTGGATTTATGATGAACATGTGATCAGCTGATGCAGCTGTCATTGTCCTCTCAGACTAAATTCTGTCATTAACATTAAACATATTGAGTTTTTATTGTTCTGACCATTGAACCCTGAAAGTGTAACCAGTATGAGTAATATTGCCCTCATACATGTCACAAGTCATGTAATGCAAAATGATTAATCAAGTATAATAAACACACACAGTACACATGTTAAGTTTATAGTAAGCTAGTAACAAAGTCTTTTGATGATTTCACTGAGTTTAAGTTAACAAAAAGTTGTTTGCGATGATGAATCATAAAAAGTTTAATGGAAATCACAATTACTTAAAAAAAAAACATAATAACATAATAGGTATGGAACAATAATCACTTATCTTAAAAATATAAATGGTGATAGTTTTACTCATAATTCTCAGCAGTTACAGTGAGGGAACACAAGGAGGAGCCCTTTCTACACAAACACACAACAGAAATTGTGTACAATGTCCTAAAGGTGGTTTTCAGTGATAAATGTGAGTATGACATTAATAAAGGGTCATAGTTTCAAATGAGCCATGAGCAAAAGTTAATCAGTCACCTGCAGTCATAAGTGTGAGTCATGAGTTCTACAATGCATCAAGTCTGCAGCTGTAAGTGTGAATTACCAGTTTATAAATGGATTTTGGTGCAGGTGTCCTGCAGCCATTTTCCCAGAAGAAAAAAAAAAAAGGTCAAACAGTTCATTGGAGAGGTCTGTTTGAATGTCATTCTGGAGGAAGATTTTCCACAACCTGGGAACTCAAAAGCTGGTCTTTTTTTAATGCCTATAACTGCTATAGAAAGTAAATTATTTATCAACCATCAATTAGACATTCATTACAACTTAAAACATCCTTCATAAATGGCACTGTATCAGAAAGTGATAAAGTATTCTTTGGGTGTAATAGGGAGACCAAATTTCTCATTAAATTCCTAATATGTAAGTAAAAGACCTTCACTGTTGAAAAGCCGACCCACCAATAGGATTTAATTGTCAAACCAATCCTGGAAAAACAAGAACTTCTTACATTTATGGAGGCACTTCTTCCATAATTGCCTTATTTTATGGAGCACTTTATGGGAGCACCTTTGACCATTGTACCTCCAGACCACCAGGTGGCGCTCAAACATTTATTATACTCTGTAAAATAGGTCTGTGCCGAAGTCCGTTCCACCTTTGTTTCCCGCATGTAGATTATGTTAAGGGGTTAGGTAAAGTTAAAATTAGTGACAGCAGAGATAACTGTCTGTGGTTGGGGTAAGGTGGGAGTCAGGTTAAGCACCGCAAAGACGAGTTGTTGGTGTTAGAGATAAGGTTAGGCTCAGGTTAAGGTGATGGGATACACGTATCGACTTTGAAACCGACTTCAACGCAGCACCGGCTAGGACGTCACTCATCGGTTTGTCTCATGCAACATTCATGCGGCTCATTGTAAAAACTGAATGTTTGTTTTTGTACGCAGAGTTCAATGTCAGCGTTTGTGTTGTGCCTAGTAGAAAACGTTACATTAAACGGTTGTCTCTGGCTTCACAGTCAGAACAGCCGAGCTGTTTATCCTAGTTTAAGTTAGCCTGACCGCTAACCAACGGCTAAACGTTAGCACCTGAAGAAGGAGCTGGTCAGTGAACAGTTTCAACAGTGTTTATCTGAAAATAACTGTCAGATGTAAATGAACACAAAAGCTTTATTCAAGTTAAACAAAGAATGTAATATGTTATAGCTGAAATTAGTTGACACTTTAAAGATTAGTGGAAGGACAAAATATATCAACCTGATATTTTGGGGTTTTGGACAACTGGTTGTACAAACCAAGACTTTTGAAGACGTACTCTTTGAGTTTGGTAATCTGTGATGGGCTTTTTTTTTTTTTTTAACTGATCTCTTACATTTTAAAGACCAAACAATTGATTAAAAGAAGGTTGGTAGATTAATTGACAATTAGTATAATCGGTTGTAGCAGTCCTAATCTGACTGCATGAGCTTTGAACCATAAAACTGTAAATAACACCTGTTATTATCTGAAGAAACAATCATCAGTAACTTTACTAGAAACTTAAAAAACTTTATTTATCCAGTCACAAGCAAGTTGTAAACATATATACTATCATCACCTGTTAAACAAAGAATGTAATGTACTAGAGCTGAAATTAAATAGTGTGTTAATTGATTAGTCGATTGATGGAGAATTTATCTATATAAACGTTTTTGATAATTGCCGTAACCAAACATTCACTGATAGATTTTTCTTTTATTGGTATTGATCGAATCAATTTAGGACCAAGAGGGGGGATCATATTAACTTACTTGAAAAGATAAGGCTGATAATGTAGAATCTTAAAAGCTCACATCCAAAGTGAATTAAGTGAATAGAATTTTTAAAGTTGTGTTTCGTAATGATTTTAATAACTTAATATTAGTACACAGTATTCACAGTTTAAAGTCCTCAGAGTTTTTAGATTCTATTCATGTTTTTGTGATAATATTTTGAGACTGAGAGATGTGGGAGATGAGATACTTTTATTTTGAAACATCCTTCTTGGAGGTGTAGCATCTTTAGGAGGCTGCCTAGTGGCCACCCATCAATATCAATGGATAACTGATAAACAGCCTTTTTGTAGATCATACACTCAATGAGCAAATTATTAGGAACACCCTACTAATACTGGATAGGACCTCCATATTCAGTATTTTGAAAATAATTTAACACAGAAAGTGATAGTAAGCTTTTTTTCTTCTGCAGATGACAGTGCGCTCTCTGCAGTCCAAACATCATGCTTCCCCAGGCGGGTAAAGAGTTCCTGGTTCGGATACAGTTCTTCTGGCGGCCGTTTTTCCAGGGCCGGAACCTGCTGCTCACCAACACCCTGAGTGGAGGAGGCATGCTGGCACTGGGAGATTTCCTGCAGCAGAGCCGGGAGACCCGCAGAGAGCCAGGCAGAGTCCGAGACTGGAGGAGAACAGGTGAGAGAGAGAGTCAATCTTTCAGTTTCTGCCTGAAATATTTTCTTTGCATTTTTATTCTTTTACACCCTAACCCAAGGAAGGGAGGCCACTACCCGATACCTAACATACATGCATTACATGGTAATACCATAGCACTCTTTGGAAATACTATAATATGCAAACTCCTCTCAGACCACAGACTCTTTCTCTTAGAGTCTCAGAGCAAGAAGTCAATCCTAACTAACCAAAACTTGTCAGAGTCACCCATACCATGTTTGGCCCTGGCTATCCATCAACTTTCTCAACCAAGGGAATGACTCTTACGTTGGCCGATATTGAAGAGAGCCACAGAGGTTTCCTGAACTGAGTTGCAAGCTATTAATTAATTCTCTTATTACTGTCCCCCTAAAGGTCGCATGTTTGCCGTGGGCTGTTCCATGGGTCCATTGCTGCACTACTGGTACTCCTGGCTGGACAGAATCTATGTGGGCAGAGCTATGCACACGGTCGGTAAGAAGGTTCTGGTGGACCAGATGATCGCCTCGCCAACAATCGGCTTGTGGTATTTTATAGGTGAGAAGACTTTCAGAGTTTATAAGCCCTAAGCAGCTTCATCCCCTAGTGCACACATATACACCTCAACATTGATCAGGATGTTAGTGCATAAACAGTTTCTCTATGACACACACACACACGTAAGACAGAGTGTACAGAGTCAAAGGTTGGTCTTAAAGACGTGGGTGAAGTAAGACAAAAGAAGGCGTTTGTTGATATCAGAGGTGGAGTTCAAAGGTCGCCTGTGATAAACAGTGTGAATTCAACTGATGGTGTGTGTGGGACCATTAGTCATTGTTTTGTAAGAGTTCACCGCTAGCCTCTCACCTTATCTGACGCACATCAGACTGACTACTCTGTTTATTGCAGGTATGGGTGTCATGGAGGGACACACAGTAGCCGAAGGATTGGAGGAGTTCAAGGACAAGTTCTGGGAATTTTATAAGGCAAGTACACCTGTCAGGGTCTGACCTTCAGATCTGGAGCAGCAGTCCATTGCACATGTTCTCACCCTGTCATTCACTCATCACATCACAAGTTCTTCATTGGTCTAACCAGGAGATGAGAAGTTGATTTCGCAGCTTTTTATGTCTCCACACCGGCGACAGCCGTGACCGGAAGCATTCTGTTTTCGGGTTGTGTGTACATACATACGAGCCCGTCCCATTCTCACGAACATGATATCTCAGTAAGTCCTTGAGGGAACTTCTTCAAATTTGGGACAAACATTCACTTGGACTGAAGGATGAACCAATTAGATTTCGGTGATCAATGGTCAAGATCACTCATCTTGACCTTTGACCACTCAACAATTCATACACTAATTATGATGACAAACAATTAATACCTTTTATTAAATTCCTGTCTGGACACTCATGGGTGTAAGCTACGACTTGACAGAGGCATACAATCGTCAGGTGCTCATTTTAGTTGGGGAGAGATAGAGGGGATGACATGCAGAAAAGGGCCACAGGTCGGATTCAAACCCGGGCCGCTGTGGTTAGGACTAATGGTATGCACTCTACCAGGTGAGCCACCAAGGCGCCCCCAACTCTGGTGATCGTTTAACTTTTCATCTAACACCATGTTCTTGACAGCTCCAAGTGCATTTGTCCTTGTGTTGAGCAGATTTACTCACTATTCTGCATCAAACAGCTCCCCGTCGATGATAGAGCAAATAAAACCTCCCAGTCACTGCCCATATTTACCAGTGTTTGGCCCGTGCCCTGGATTGATTTTCTCAGCCCGGCCAGTTGACGGAACACACTTCCCTCCCCCTCTCACAGTTTTAACAATGTTTGCACTGGGTAATCTGTCCGGGTTTGTATATGCTAATCCGTGTTGTTCTTGCTTGCAGGCGGACTGGTGTGTTTGGCCTGCCGCTCAGATGATCAACTTCTACTTCCTCTCGCCCAAATACCGCGTCCTCTACATCAACTTTATCACTTTAGGGTGGGACACGTACCTCTCCTACCTCAAACACAGAGTAAGTCAGCCACACAGGTCATTAAAGGGACCTTCTGCCCAACTGCTCAGTCATTCTGTTTAACTGCAGTATTAAACTACAAATGTTATGATTTAAGGATTATAAGAGGAAATTAGTTTAGAGTTTTTTTTTCTTATT
Source organism: Seriola lalandi dorsalis (assembly GCF_002814215.2). Classification (NCBI taxonomy): domain Eukaryota; kingdom Metazoa; phylum Chordata; class Actinopteri; order Carangiformes; family Carangidae; genus Seriola; species Seriola lalandi. The sequence continues at coordinate 162,326 of NW_019522645.1, read as the reverse complement.
ATAACCATTTAAAAACTTTAAGGCTTTAAGTTTTTCAACACTGTGGGCCTTATGTGTTTTGACATAGCAACATAGCACCCATACTAAAATTCAGGTTAACAAACAATAAAGGATATTTATTATTGTGCATTGTATATCTATAATGTACAGTATGTCAAATAATAGAAGTAGCTAAATAATAGATTTTTCTATCAAGAGGTTTCACTATAAGAATAAGTACTTCTTTTAAGTGTCTCTTTTACACTGTATTGCAATTAATTGTGTTGTTCATTGTGAACAATGAAAACATGAGGAGAGAAACTAACTAACTTTCTCATGAGTTTAAAAAAAATATCGTGGTATTGGTAAAATTGACGTGTGAACTGGTTTCTGTTCCACTGACAGGACGACAGCCAGCATGCTGACCTGGTGTCAGACAGCAGTGCTGTGGATGTACAGCAGGAAGTGTCCAAACCTCTGGAGGAGAAAACCTAGAGTTCATGCTCAGCTGTAAGGTTATTCACTGGAAGCAAAAGAACATTTTGATGTTTTTATCTGTTAAATTCTTTTCCTCCTTTGCAAAATGCTGTGAGACCATTGTGTTTATTACAGTTGGTGTTATTCTGATGGTCTTTTCCCTCCTGCAAAACCACTCCTCTCTCATGTTTAAATCGACCATGTGTTTGTCTGGACTCAGAGGAGATGCTGATACTGAGTTGAATCTGATGCAACGCTGGACTCTCTGTGTCCAGTTAGTCTGTTTATGTCTGAATGATGTGGACTCTTGTCGGAGCATTCAGGGAAGAAAAGCTGTTTCACTGCCCTAAACCACTGCACAGTTGTTGAGAGTGGTCGCAGCAGGAGGATTAAAACGCCCACAGACAATTCATTTCCAGAACTTCTAAACAAAGTATCATCTTTGTTGTGTTGTTGTACCCAAAGCTTTAAACAGCCCAAAATTTAACAGAATGTCATTCCTTTTCTGTCTGTCATTTTTATTTTTTGGTTTGACATGGAAGAGTCATTATTGATGTTAAACAGCTACTGTGTTTTTGATGCCAACCGATTTTACCTGTGTAAACTTTGCCTTAATATATAGTCTAGTACTATATGCCAAATAATCTCTACCTGGTCTTCAGTTTATCTCTGTGAGGTTCCTATAAGCTGCTGCATGATTGTGAATCTATAAAGTGATTATGGTTACATATAAGAACTTCTATGTTTTATATGTCACAGAATCCTCAACTGCACGAGGTGTAAACTTGATTCCTGATAGATTGAAGATGTAAAATTCATTTATTTTTAAACTTTGCAGTAGTTTTACACTAGTGACTGTAAATGTAATACGACATTCTGTACTCCATATCTCCAGCAGCTAATTTATAAATTAAGTACTTTTAGTTTTGGCAGGTCAGATGATAAATAAGTTTATGTGATGATAGAAATTGTGTCAACAGGGAATTTGCATACAAATGTGTGTAAAGAACTGAAAAAGAGACATAGAGATAGAGATTTGTAAAGAATTTTGTGCTACTGAATTGTATTTGGGTTTTATTGGGGTTTTTTTATTGTTGAATTTCAGTATATTTATTTGAAAAAAGACATGGCAACAAGAAAATTAAATTATACAAAATTTAGCAAATGATATAAAATAAATAACATTTAACAGCAATTCTGTTTTCAAAGTATGTAATGACTTTCTTGTGGTACTTTGTATCTGAATTATACATTTTATAGAAGCCTTCAAAGTTTGGACAAAATATATGAATGAAAATTACATTTCAAGTTATTGCAGCTTTTGCTCTTTGATGTTCTCATCAACAACAGGAACAATTTTAGACTCTATATGTTCAGAATTTTTGTGTGATCATTGCATAGCTCTGTCAATTCAGTGTGGCAAGGAGAAATTATTTTGTATTTTTCCATATGATTATACAAATTTTAACAATACTCAAAATATAATCTTAATTTGCTTTCACACCTTTCAACAGCATGTTGAAATCCAATCTTATTGTCATTGTACTTGTGTACAATCAAATATACTGTGATCTTGTCATTCCAAGATAATGTAACTAATATATTTAAACGTGTAACATAAAAACAGTAAAAGTTATGTGTAAAATTCTGCCATGTACTTTGAAGTGTGGGCTGTTTTATACACTGTAAACATACAATACAAGCAGACAGTACTGTTGTACAAAGGTTTATCTTCAAGAAGCAAAATAATTAAAATGTAAGTGTTTTACATATGACATAAAATAACATTAAGATATAATAAGGAGTAACATTTAACAATTAAAAATAGGAGTTTACGAGAGTAAAATAAAGTAAGATAAAAAATATGCTAAAAGTGATTCAACACGAATAAATGACTTTTTAGTACCTTTCTATTTACAATAATATGGATTTTAGTTTGCTTCATTGGAATATTGATTGTAGAAAAGTTATTGCTGAAATGTCATTTATCTTCAAGAGGTGCCATATATGCATATTCTTGGCGCTGCCTACACATATCGTATGATTGTATCAATATTACCTTGTGTCTGATCTTGTAATGTTTTTTTTCTATCTATATATATCTATGTATTTTATCTTTTTTTTGATTTTGTGCAAACAAACAATATGAATAATACTTGAAAGATGTTTAAGGGATTTCATCTGCACAGAGAGTAAAACGTAACATTATGTGCATCAGGAAAGAGCAGCAGCAAAGAGAGTATTTAGAAGCACCAAAGTCAAAGTTGTTTTCGGGACAACATGAATCTTCACAGGTTAGAGCACGCAGCAGCAGAAATCAAGAAAAACAGACTTAAATGTCACTTGAAATACATTAGAAATAAAAAGCTGTGAGCTGCGCTGGTGTGAATAACAGCAGCAGGGATGGAGCTATTAGCAAACACAGAGCCTTATTCAAACAGTGATGAAAGATTTGATATGCACCAACCCAACATTTAGAGCACTCCTCCTCAGGCATTCAACACATCCTGCTGTCAAGGATGTAGTGTGTCTGTGTGTGCTTGAATGTTGCCGTTATGATCGTTGATCTTTCCCTGTCTCAACATGCCTGCAGCGATGCAACTCATTGTACTGGTGTCCCTGTTTGCGGTGACAGCCTGTAGAGGTAAGTCAACATTTCACATTTTTACCCGTGTTCGCTCGTTTGGGAATTTGCCTGAACGTTATGTTGAAGTCTTATAAAGATGCAAAGTTATGCAAACAGGAAATGTCTTGCAGTGAGGGGGAGGTTCAGCAGGTTTGTCTGAGGTAGTCTGGTTGCAGGTTTTCCCTCAATATGCAGGAAACAGTTTTTACACCTAAAACAGTAACATCGATCAGTGTTTGAGCCCAGTTGTTAAAACATGCAGCCTTGTACTAAGCCTTTATATTCAAGAAATATAACCATGTGTGTTGCAAAGTTTGTTTCTCTGCACTTTGTCCCATACATTTCATTACAGTGAAATATGAACTGCTAACAGTAAATCATAAGAGGAAGTTAAAGTAAATGGAAAGGTCATGTCTGGGTGGAAACTGGTGCAAATATTTGATCAGTGAGAGTGCTCCTGAGTTAAACCACTACTGCAGTGTCTGGTACTTAAGCACACACACGTACAGCTGACTGCCAGCCATTTTTCTGAATCACCAGTGACCACAAATCATTACCTTACCGGCTGTTAATTCTGCTTTATTAAACACAGTCAACAGCCTCATCTGAACCTCTGACTAAACTGTGACTTAATGACAAGAGAAGGGCTTAAATAGTTGACCAAACAATCTCACCTCGAGGTCCTACTTCGATCAAACAACACAGTCTTCATCAACAGACGCTTGTTTGGTTGTTGTCGCATATTTTCTGCCAACTTAAAGTTCACTTGAGTGCTATTGACCAGCTGCTAGTGTGTTTGGGTTTTTCAAAAATTGCCTCCACTGAGTATATTTAACGAAAATTGGACGCTTAGCTGTGTAACTGAAGGTGGATCCACAGTCCCCTTCAGTGCATACACATAATTGATATACACATAATTCACTACGCCTTTGCTTTTAGTTTAGCATATCAGCTTTGTTATCTTAAAAAGCCTCCAATCACACTCCACCAGCCTTATCTTCATTAGGTCTGAATGCTGTGCATCATCACATAGTTTGTGCTTTTTGTTTCTCTGCAGCTCAACCACCAGCTTCAGCCACAAATGCTGAGCACCACACTAATCTGACTGTGAGAACGAAAAATGATGTCATTTCATCTACTGTGAAAACCACCAACACATCACAGCAAACTACCCCACACCAGATAAGCACAACAGTCACTTCAGAAAAAATGTCATCATCACCACCACTATCCTCCACGTCCCCACAAACACCCAGCAAGACAAAGGAAACCAACCCCAGCCGTCCTCCTGAGACTACAAAGACCAACAAGACGTTGGACGAGACAGTTTCCCCGAGATCAACACCCCCACAGGCGTCAGGATCACCAAACGTCACTGCAACCACCACCGTGAACACAACAAGTCCAGGTCAGACCGCTGTCAGAGCCCAGGGTTAATTTGTTCTTCTGAACCATCTGTCGTCATCATCTGTCCACACTGTAGTGAAATTCAAGTCATTTGTAGGAAGAAGGTGCTGAATTTTTTCTTTAATAGTCAAAATTTTATTTGTAAAAAAGGTCATGATGTCATTACTACTGAGGGTTAATAGATGACTCAATAGAACTATGACTATCTGTCAGGCTGGTTAAAGTACTGAACAGAAACCTGTTGTTCTTGTCTCATTAGGAAGTACAACACAGTGAGGCACAGTTTCTGAACATGGGCTGTGTGCAGTTCTGTGTGGATTAAGCACTTTGATACTTTCACAGTATTTATTTAGCACCTGGACCAGCTTTATAATCAAAAAAAGACATGGAAATCTCACTTTACAATATGGGACCTTTAACAAGGAATTTGTCGCTCTTTTTTCTGTTAAACTTCCTTCCTCCCGAGGTCCCGTCATAATTACTGTGGCCGCTAAAGGTCATCTAATGATAAAACTAAACAATGGGTTGTAATAAGCAGTTTGCACGGATGACCTATGGGCTCACAGGACAGTCTCGCTAGTTTAGTTTGCAGTAAACTAATCTCATGAAAATGAATTCTAAATGAACAATCACACCACAGCTGTAATAACAAAGAGCACTGCTCTGGCAGGACAGTACATAGAGTGATGTTTTGTAAATTTCACATTGATTATAATGTATTACACACTTTGGATGCCCTGTGCTGGCAAATGTAGAGTTGCAGGTCTTTTGTTTACTTTTTTCAGCAGAGACAGAAATGTGTTTTTTTGTCTCTCCCTCAGCTCTTTCACATGACCAAGGAAAAGGTGACTTGGCAACAAATCCCGGCCTTGTGGCCATCATCTGCATCTTTTGTATTATCCTTGGCCTCGTGCTGGTGGTGGCGTCAGTGAAATGTGTCCGATCATCAAGATCCAACTTTGAGAGGCTTGACGATGTACCGATGGTGAGTTAGAAAACTTTTTTTGGTAAAACTCATTTTAAACACTTAAATTTCATACAATATTTACAAATCTGGGTTCATGACACATTTGATTATGCATTTGTTTAAGGCATGCTAGCGGTATTGATCAGCCAGTTGATCCAGACTGAAATATCTCAACAGCTATTGGATGAATTGCCATGAAATTTTGAACAGACATATTTTGGTTGATGACATATTAATGACATTTCCATCAGCCCTGACTGTATGTGTGTTCATTGCTAATTAGTGTTGATATTAGCATGCTAACACACCAGTATAAGATGATGAACATGGCATGATTTATATCTGGTAAGCATCAGCAAGTTTGCATTGTGAACATGTTAACATGCTGAGGTTAATATTTAGCTGAAAGCATTACTGTGCCCAAGCACAGCCTCACAGTGTCACAAGCATGGCTGCAGACAGTCTTGTTTTATATTGGATGCCTTTGACTGCCAAAATCTTGTAGACATGACAATTTGACATGACACAAACTTGTGTACCTCTTGAACATCTTGTCCAGTTCCTACCACATTTAGACAAGGAAATTGCAAATCAACTCCAAGTGAAGAAGGAAGCTAACAAATAAAACATATGAAACTAAAAACCAAGAAGAATACACAATAAACAATGATATGAAAAAAAAATATAGGAAGGTTTTTCCTGGTGTGTGAAACTTGCCTAGTATTTCCACCAGCAGGGGGCAACACCAACAACATGAACAAGCTGTAACTGGCAGTGGTACATTGTCTCACTTTTCTGAACTGTGAACCCTGGCAGTGTGTGAAGGCTTGCATTTAAAGCATTTTTACTAGCATGTGTCATTTCTTCCTTTCCCCTCAGCAGTGAGCACAGTGGTTTGCTGCTCTCTTTCTTTACACAAACAGGAAGGCTGACTAGAAGTCTGACAAACAGGACAGTGTATGGTGAGCGTGTGACAGCTAAGCACTTTCTTAGGAAATGAAAGCTTGTCATTTGCACTCCATCAGTGTGTCAGCAAGTATTCAGACACCCCAGATGATTGAAGTGAAAGTTTAACCAAGAATCGGGGCTCCACCGTGTAAAAAACAGAGACAATTTCTCACCAGAGGTGCAAGAAAAACACTCCATAGAATAACTGTCACCAGCTGTCTATAAATCTTTATTGCCACACGACTGCAGATGCTGTAAAACGCTTTCAGGACATTGTGTTGGAGCAGAACAGAGTGTACAGAATATGAACATAAACCACAGCTCATGCAGCACATGGTCAACAGCATATTGGTCCAAACACAAAAACAGTTGATTTTGCAAACCGAGCAGGTGATGATGAAAAGATGACTTGCAGGTTTAATAAGTGACAGGTCTGCTACATTAAAAAAAAAAAGTGATGGACTGGGTATTGGAGCAAGTCGTTTTGGTGGTGGGTGGTGGGTTGTATACTATTTTAATGAGAAATTACTTAATTGAATGTTGTTTAATAACGGCTTTTGTATTATTTCAGCAAAATTTACTTATTTTGATATTGTCATTAAAAAGGTTACTATTTTCTATCTAAGAAAATACGGAAAGGACAAAAAAAAAAAAAGGTTTCTTTTTAAAAGAAAAACAAACATGATATAAAAATGATTTGTGTCCTTGAAAAAATAACAAGAAAAAAATCTATTTTCCCTGCCTGTGATTCACAACAAAATCAAACACATTTTAACATTAACCAGAATTTTTCAAGGGAAATATTCACACATCCAACTATCTCAGATGAAGGCGTGTTAGAAAGTGTCACTTCAGTCTTGAGAAACAAAATCCTGCACACTGCTCTTGCTCAGCTTCACAACTTATTATATACGAAGGTCCAGAGGAACCGAAACAGTTACACAGACTCCTCATGTCTAGCTGAATCACTGTTAAGTTTAGCTCAGTTGGTAAGGCAGGTTTGTAACACCACATGTCCAATTCAGTCATTGTAACATTTACAGTATGTTGCAGGTTATTAGGGATTGTTTCTTTCACTTAACCCCTTTGTTGTTTCCTTCCGTCTCTCCAGGGCAAAGTCAATGAACACTCTCCTTTCGCCCAGTACACAAAATGACAGAGGAGTCTTCATCAGACGCCAAAGTCCAGGAGGAGTCAGGTCTGCTTGTACGAGCCTGATGTTTCTGAACACAAAAAAACCCAAACGTCTTCCACACAAGCAGTGACTCCAACTTTAGGTGCACAAGAAAAAGACAGCTTTTATTGTTTCCTCTCAGGCTCTTATTTCTTAACAAAGCACTTTTGTCAGTGACAATGAATATTTCTGCCTCAGCTTTGACCTTTGATCTATTAATCTGGCTGCTTGTAATTCTGCTGATTTTGGCTCTGAAGTTTATTTCTCTGTAGTTTCTTCAGCCTAAAAGGTACAAATGTAGATATAATGTTCCCCAGATTGGTCCTATATGTCCTCGTAAGCACTTAAAATGAATAATTGCACTCTTACATGTAACAAGTGATGTTATAAGTACACTATACAGTAAATTTTTTTTAGTTTCCATAAATATTTTATGATATGCACACTTGCAGATTTTTGTTGTCAAGGAAAATGGAAGGTGTATTTCCACCGTTGAAAGTGTATGAAAAAGTAATGCTATCTGCGTGTGCAAACGCCTTTTTGGGCAATTCAAATAATTTGTATCATATAATTTACTGCCAAATATGGCATATAAAAAAAGTTTTGCAAGGATAATCTTTCTAAAGTTCCTTAATTGTTTTTTCATCTGTGATACTTTAAAAAGTGATTTTTGTCTTTTTATCAAGAAAAACAGGATGGCTTCCAACCCCAGTCTCCTAGTTGACCCACTCATCCACCACAAGCTGCTTGATATGTGGACTTCATTGCTCATTATGCTACCTCACCTGACTTCCTTCACTTCCTATATATATATATATATATATATATATATATATACACACACACTGTAAACCACTACCCTCTATATATGAGGGTAGTGGTTCACTTCAGCCTCTTGTGGCTGAAATGAGTATTACAACCAACAACAACCTTTTTTTTACCTGCCAAAACCTTTTTTCACGTGCTTTCCCAGATGGAAAAAATTAAGGAACCTTAGAAAGATTATCCAGACAAAACATTTTTTACTTGTTCTTTAGCCATAAACACTCATTCATTCTAACCTCCAATACATACACCTCTCCTTATTGATGACACACAGACTTCTTCCAGTCAAGGATAAAATACTATAACTAGTTTCATCTTTCATACTTTTTTTAATCAGTTAGTTTTACGAAGTGTTTATGCTCAGGGATTGCCGTAAATCCATGCTTTTCACCCCAGCCTCTTCTGCGGGCATTATAGACTTGCTGTCAGACAGATGTAAAGTACATAATTGTGATGTTTTCAATAAAATAAAATGAATATTACCAAAACACATTTTTTAAATTTATTGTATTTTGGTATTCTGGTTGTTGCGATCCCTGACTTATATTGACTGTCAGCCACACTCTAACATGTCAAGTTTCCCCAGATAGATGACTCAGACTCCAGAGATAAAGCATGTCGGCTGCAGAGTTTGATAGTGGGGAATACCGAAAAAAGGCAGAGCCACTAAGGCGACTGTGTCTCTGTGGACAAACTGTATATGTGTCTGAATCACTTTGTGGTCTTGGTATCTTTAACTCACAACTAAGACACTTTGCCAGTAAAAGCATAAGAGGGACAAGTCGAAATCTGAGGTTCTTGCCCAAGTTGTTTACCTAATATCTATAAATCTGACTAACATATATCTTAATTACATCTGTGAGCACAAAAGAATCCTTAAGTCTTTTTAACTTTTTTTGCATCTTAGACGATTGCAAACATTATTTTCACCTAATATATGAAGACTGGCACTAGATGTTTTTTTTCAAAATTATTATTTTCTCTTCTGCGATCTTTTTTGTTGACCCACTTTCACTTGTAATGTGCATAAAATCACTACTTATGCTGAATTAAAAAATGGTTTTAATGTGGTAAATTAATTGAAAGAATAGTGCTTTAATCCCATGTATAATGAATAAATTGAGACGTTAACAAAGAAATGATAGATAGATACAGACATCAGCAGACACTCTGTATCCACCCTGGTGATGCTCCCCTGGGCCTTCACTGCAGCAAGTTTTAGCTGCTTTCATGCTGTTGCTTCCATCAGCAGTGCAATAATCAATAAATGCCAGTGTGTCAGTCCATGTGTATATGCCAGAGCTATAACCAGCATCATGTTTGACAAATGAGGTTGTGGCTTTGGGTCATGGGCCGTTAGTTTTTTTTTTCTTCCTCACTATCGTCTTTCCATCATTTTAGAGGCAGATTTTTGTTTCAGATTTTGTTGCAGAACTCTACCAGGTTCTTTTTGAATGTTTTTGCATAGTGCGACCTGGCTTTTCTGATTTTGAATCTAACCAGAGGTTGGCATGTGGTGAATCCTCTGAGGTCAGGAGGAGACACGTATGCCTACATCCTGCAGAGCATTCTTGACGTGCTGTGCAGTCCCAGTGGTTTTTCTTCACCATGCAAATGATTTTCTGGTCATCAACAAGCCTTGTGCTCCTCTGTCATCCAGCTCGTTTGCTGTTTTCTAATTTTAGTGTACACCTGCTTATTTAGAACATACATAATTGCTGGTTTTGGGTGAACAGGTATCTCTGACAGATTTTTGCTTTCGATTGAGCCTCATTATCTTCTTCACATGCATGCTTACCTCTGCACTCGTCATACTGGACAGACAACTGCACCTCGGCGTAAACTCCCTGTCAACTCAATGCCCAATAAACATTTAGCCTAGCAGCCGTACTACTTCTGAGCCCTTGCAGTTTGGACACAATGTGTTAAAAGTGACCCACTAAGTTCTTTGTAAAGTCATTTAAACTGACTCAAAATAAAGCAGAGACTTGGCATTTTAATATGCTGAACAGCCTGAAGAATAAAATAGCTGTCCGAACTCTTACAGTCAGAACTGCAGATAGATATTAAGGAGTCACTGTGGAGGAGGCAATAAATCAGGGACAAAAGGTCAAGAAATCTGACTAATGATGAAAAACATGCAATACGCCTGTGTGACCTAAATAAATGATAGATAAGAAAACAAAGAAGGAGATTATATATGTGCGAGGTGTCATGTCATTTACTGGCTACACCAGCAGGCCAATGCTGAGCAGTGGAGGGGTAAAGAGCTACTTCAGCAAACCTCGTGGTTAGTGTAGTAAAGTTGTTTACGTCCCACGGCCACATTTCCTGTCATGTGACCCGACAGTCCACGTCACAGTGACGCTCGGGCACGCAGCGCTGCATGTCGCAGAGTTTGAAGTCTAACTAACTAACGAACTAACTTGCAGCAATAAAAATGGAAAGCAGCGATAACCGCGGCAGCATTACCTGACACAAACCTCGGGCTGGTGAGGCAGTGTTTTCCCGAGAGGAAAGCCCGCGAGAGAAGACGACCGGTTCCCTGAGGTGAGTCTTTAAACATGTACCACCAGATTTCAAAACTGTGACGGCAGATGCGCTCAAAGATGCGGCTGATGTCTTTAACATGCACACGTATCCCATTAGATAGTAAGCGAGAAAGCGGAGGGGCTGACAAAAAACAAGATTCTTTTAAAACCATTGATTTCTCTATGGGAGTGTTGTGTTATCCCTTTAGTTTTTGGGGGGGCACACAGCCTATCTGAGACACTCAACATTGATTTTAGACCGATGATATCTTAATGAATGTAATGCCCAATCACTTTTAAACACTCATATTGAATTTAATAGTGTGTTTGTGTTGCTTTACAGTATGTTTTCTTTAATATCCCTGTAAAAACAAGATTTATTATAATGGAAGTTCTTTTCTGACAAACTGTTATACTCTCACATGGCCTCACCCTGCAGTAATATTTGTATAATATCCTCTGTGGTGTTTATCATAACATCAGTGCAGCACGTATTCAGTATGATCAGTATGATCAATTCGAGTAGTCTCCGGTCACAGTTGCATTGTATTGCATTCAACGTAATGTAAGCTGCAGTCGTTTCTGTGGAACTGCTGGACTAATTCAGCTTCATGAGCAAACCAACATGGAATGTATTTCCCCAAAATATTTATGCGTTCCCTCCTCCTGTCTTTATCTGCTTCCTTCCTCCGTATCTGCTTCCTTCATTCTGTCTCTATAACCCCCACACAGACGGTCAGAGACAGTCTCTCAACAGTTTGACAAAGTCTAATCCCTTTCTTTCTTTTTTTGTCTTAAAGGGAAGAGGGAAAGATTTAGCTAAAACATTATCTCATTTAATCTATCTATCATCATTTCTTTTGTTTGCTTTATCTCCATTTCATTGACTCTCTGCCCCCCCCCCCCATACATTTTCAGAATCAGACGTCAAAGTGTGAGAAAAAAAAAAAGTCATTTTTCTCACTCAATTCAGTGTGCAGCGACTTGTCTCTACTTGATTTCACCAGTTCAGTCCTGTCTGGGACTGTTTTAGTTTGTTTCATGGAATTCATTGCATTATATATGAACTCTATTCAGTTAGGGTCCTTTTTTATTTACTGAACTATGTCTTTTTTCTGCTCACTGTTGTTACATTTTATGGGCAGAACAGTAAGAAAAGTGCAAATATTCAGAGAAAAATCCACATATCCAGAAAACAGTTTGGTGTTTAGTGATAAGTCGGCTGTTTAAGAACTCAGGGACAGTTGCTGTATTCTTGTCATTTCTGAGTTGTGAAGTGTTTCTGTTAGTGATTATTTCCAGCCTCTATCCATCCAACCATTAATGGGAGTTATAAGGTTTCTCCAGTAAAATGCGTAAAACTGCTTTCCTCCACACTTAAAGTAGAGTTACATAATTATGCTCGGAGCTTCTAGCTGTCTCCACAGGGTTGAACCCGTTGTGTCCGACCAGTTTCTCTGTCGTGGGAAACTTTGGGAATCCTTCAGTATCATCAATTTAACAAGAGGCACGGAAAACCCGGCATGACTGTCCTGTCCGTGTCCAATAGATGGCATCCTGCTCCAGCACTAAGCTGTCTCCTCTTGTTCTTATCGTCCATCACCATCTGAGGCTGTTTGATCTGCAAACATTTGCAGAGCCAAAGCCTAAATCGGCTTTTGTCTGTCTACATGACTCACTGGTAATTTAACTGAAAATGGCGTTTGTCTCGTCACTTCCTCAGAAATCACTGGTGAGAATAGGAGGAGGTTTTGAGAAAGAAAAAAGAGCTTTTATTGACATGCAACTGAAATACAGACCTGGTTTGTCAGTTTAAGTTTGTCACATCAGTATAATTTTTTCTGTAAGGGGGGGGGGTACTTGCAGTACTCAAATTGCATGTGTCTGTGTGTATGTATGGAGGAGGGGAACAACAGGACAGACTGGAAGTGTGACATTTTGACTTGAAAATGCAGAATTGCTGTTGTGAAACTCAAAACCAGAACTTAAAGCAGACTGATATGAGATGACTCTGAGGAAATAAGACTACAGCAGAAAGCAAAACTGAACAGAAAACATAGAAGTAGAGCAGAAACACACCTGTATAGATGGACTATGACTCACTGTAGTCCTTCGGTGAGTATTGTCTAACTATACTTGCACAAGGAACTATCCTCGGTTTGAGTTTGACATCTCGGTGAGAAACACTTACTCAGTGTTAGCTGGAAACCCACAAGTGGTTTTAGCTGAGCTCCTTCCTCTATAATACAAATATATTTGACCACAGTGGAGGTTAAATGCCTCTCAATATTCTCTAACTAGTTGAATTTGAATTTTTTTTTTAGTACAGAACACAACTTTTTAATTCAAATCAAATCAAATCAACAGAAACAGATAAAAGCTAAAATTAAAGTTTATAAATGAAGTCAAGAATAAAAGAAACATATAGCCTTGATCTGAGAAGAGCACGAATAAAGTGATGGTGGATGTGAAAGTGAACTCAGATAAAATGCCATTTGTAGTATGAAGGACTTCAATACAAAATCCTGTTGTAGCAGTAAAAGAAATGAAATGATGCCAAAATGTGTACGGCAGCTAATCGTTTCGAATTAACTGCTGAAATTATTAAAGCAATAGACATTTGACATTTGAAAAGTAAGCTTTCTTGCAGAGTCAGATGAGAAGATTGATACCACTCATGTCTCTTTGATGTGTGTGAAACTACAGCCAGCAGCTGGTTAGTTTATCTTAGCTTAGCATAGCACAAAGACTGAAAGCAGGGACAAACAGCACACAACACAAACATAGGGTAAAAACAACAAACTGTGGTTTTATGGGGAGTTATGTAGCTGACTGTTCCTTAGCTGGAGCAGTCACTTTTTGAAGTCTTGTTGACTGGCAACCTCACTTTGACAATAAGAGAGTGAATAGGCATATTTTCCAAAAAAACTCTTCATTTAATATTCTATTAAAAAGTATATGCATAGAGATAAGACATAGTGTATAATCACAGTAATAATTCATAGAGCTGTGTGTGTGTGTGTGTGTGTGTGTGTGTGTGGGATGAGGGTGGGGTGTGAATCACGCTTTCCCTCCCGTTTCACAGTGAAGCTCTTGAACGTTGCTCAGACTCTTTGCAGGCCTTATCAGCTCTGGTTTTCACAAGCCTATCTTCTGTCTTCTGTGCGTCACCACGAGGACAGCATCACAAGACGCCTTGGGTGTTCACTTTATGGTGGTTTGATTGTTGGATTTAAGGACACCGCTGCTGAGACAGTTAATCATTACAGACTCTTCTGTGTCAGGGCTCAACTCACACTGCATGCACTTGCACAGCATTAGATGGCTGCATCATGACGCAGAGCATGAGGCTTTGAAAAATGTTAAATTAGAAGCATTTCAGTGTTTAAATTCACTGTCACTGCTCTAAAAAATGATTGTAAAAAAAAAAAAAAAAACCCCCACACAGACTACATAGCTTATATTTGTGTTACAGTTGATAGGAGCACTGTTTGCATGTTTTATCATGAAAGCTTCGGTGGTTGACCTTCCTAATGCCCATGCCTTTAATGAAGCACTAATTACACACTCATTAGGATCTGAGAGCTCGCCAATTAGGCACCTAAATACACCAACCACACAGCAGGCATCAAACTGATAACATTATTAATGGGCTCATTCCATTTTGGTGTGTCGGGGAGTCAGGGTCCTGGTACAACTACATGGAAAATATTGAAAGTATTAGTTACATGAGACAAGTGAGTGTTTCCTCTATGATTAATGAGGTCTGGTTATGCATGAGAGAGTCGACCTGAAAGTCGTCATCTAAATTTGACAGCAGAGAAACAGAAACAGAGAAAAGGCAGGCTGTCATCATTTTGAGAAATGAGACGATGCTTTAAAAAGAAACAGACAAAAATGTCAGAGTCTTGTTGCTGCACAGAGGCTGACACTGTCAGAGAGCATCTTGAAGCTGCCAAGAGCTGTGATCAAAAAAAAGGTCTGGCAGGCTGTAGTGGAGCACATCAGGAGGCGGAGGGTTTCCAGGCAGGCACGCTGGAAAGCATGAAAGATCAACTTTTTTTTTTCTTTCTTGGAGGCAAAAGAAATAATGAATACAGTGAGTTTCAGGGAAGTGTTTCAGAGTGTGCATGCTTCTGTCAAGGCTGGATAATCCTCTAATTTTGATATATCAATAATAGGTCTTTTTCATGGCTGACATTTCGACATTAGTAGAAGGAACTATTGTGGGTGCCCCTGGTTCTGGAAGTAAGAGTCCCATTCATTTTTCTCATAGGTATTGTTACATGACAAAAGTCGGAGTATTTCCAGGATCTGCATTAAACTCTAATGGATGAATCCTGAATCCATAAAACCGTCCAAAAAATTTCCCTTTTTTTATTTTATCCTGTGACATGTCAAAACTTCTTCCATTAAAAATAAAATCCACATAGGGACAGATGATAATGAGGTATGTGCATGGGATGTTTTCGTTCATTTAACTGCAGCAGCTGAAGAGAAATATGAAATATTTAAAAAAATGCCTTCTGTGGTAATGTTGAGAAATACTTGAAAAACACCTGGATCGGCACCTGGACTCTGCTCCTTTGTTTCTTTGTTCCTTTAGTCACGGCATGAATTTCTACATTTAGCTGAATCTGTGAACAAGAATCTGAGATATTGTGCTAGAAAAAGATAATTACCTCGGTGGAGGCCACGAAAGCCCAGAAAGAGATTGTGTGTTTTCCCTTATTAAATACAGATTAAATCTCAGATATGTTTGGATTCAAGCGAGTATCATGCTCTCGCTCGAATAAACACCAAACTGTGATACTGTTGTAGAGTTTTGTGTTAAGATTTATGATTAATCCTGTACATTCCAGTCACTTTCCTTTGTAAGATTATGCAAACACCACGTTCTTTTAACATTTAATGGCTAATTCCACATGTCAAATATGAAAAACCTTGAATGTACAGTCTAGGATCGGCCTCCAGCATGTGAACAGCAGGTGCTGTTCACTGTTGGGTTTGGTGAAGTGCACAGGCTGCTTTTCCATGGAGACATGCATGTTTAGTTGAAGAAGCTGCAGGAGAGAAATGAGCGGCATGTATGATCTCAAGCTCATGTGTCATTGTCAGAACAGTGAGGTGTATTTTTTGCAGACCTTCAGATGCAGAGGAGGATGCAGCAGATGTCGAGGAACAAAGACGGAAAGCAGAGTCCATCCTGTGTTAAATGGCTAAACTATGCAAAAGCATAAGTATTGGTTTATATCCACATTAAAATCATCATCTGTAATCTTAACATGATAAGACACTGGAAGGCAGCACAGAAAGCACAAGTGTAAATTTAAATATATTATTATTTTACACGTCTGATAACTTGATACACAGTAGCTGACAGATTTGGAAAAAGTTTGTTGTGAAAGTTTTATTATATATGCAAAATAAAAAAATAAAAATGAATTGGTAGATTGAATGGACAATTATGGCCTAGAGGGAAGTTTAATAATCCATGACCTTGATAGACTCCAGCTGAATTACAACAGATCATACTGATGAAACTGAAACCTCAGACACAAATCTCTGGTTCGGCTCGTCACGTCTCGTCCCCTGGAGCTACAGTAGGTTGGAACTGACAGAAACAAAGTCAGATTTGGAGTCCAGAGTACAATAATCTAATGAAAGTGGAGCCAGTGCAGAAATATCCAGTGAAGCGTTCATATATCAGCACAAAGAATACTGGAGGAGGAGGAAGGGAGTTGTCTATTAAAGGAGCATTTCACTGACTTTACACATGAAGTTCAGTTTACGCCAAGAAAACTGTCGTGTAACGTCGTCTGTGTTTCTGGAAGTTTTCACTCTCTTAAAGTCTGATTAACTTACGCTGAAAGTTACAGTGATTTATTCATATATTTTTTAACAGAAAACCTGTTTTACAAACTAAACGGATTTGAATTTTTGAAATTTTGGAGTTTGAAACCTTTGGGTTTTGGTAGTCTCTGGCTCTTCCTGCATGTTGGAGTGTCCTTGAGTGAACACACTCTGGATGATGTGTATGTGTGTGTGTGCGTGAATATAAGAAGGAATGCAGCCAGAATTTAAGATTAACTGAGATTATTAGTCCAAGTCCAAGTCCTGAAAAATGGCCCATTAAGACTACATGTTAGTCAGCTTTATAACCACGACTTCATCTGACAAAATCACCATCGTCGCTAGGTGCTTTTTTTGAATAAAAGTGTGCTAAGTTGTCAACACTGCAGGCTGTAAACACCCCTCTAACAGAATCTGTTAGCACCTATTCATTCTGAAAGCACAATGTGGTATTGGGCTTACCAGTGGTGAACCTATGGTCAGTCAGTCAGTCAGTCAGTCAGTCACAGACATTTGCAATTATAAGACTTGCCCTGCTGTTGTATGCCAGCCAAAGATACAGACGACATCAGTGTCTTTTAATGGCAGCTACAGCTTCAGAGTGACGTGTTGGAAAGCACTGAGCACTGATCTCAGGTTTAAAGCACTGTGCAGTCCATTTACCATTTCATGAGTTAACATCCCTCGTATGAAGTGAGAAATAATGTCCATGTCTCCTAATTTCATTTGGCTTGAAAGACAGGACAACACATTTTGTCCATGCTGTGAAGTGTGTGTGGTAATTTCTGTGTATTATACTAAATTGTTTGTTCCACTGGCATCTTATTAGCCAATGTGGGCTGAACACTTTGTGTGCACTTTGACTTGAAAATCAATAAATCAGTGCATCAAAGTAATAAAAGCGCTTTATACCATGTTATTTTCTGTCTAGACAGAAAGGCTTTTTAGCCTCTGTGGTGCCTCTGACGCGCTCATAGATCCATCCTCCATCATTCAGCACATGATCATGCCAGGCGGTGTTGATGAGTCATATGAATTCTTAATAGACAAGCCCTAGTCATTAATGTTTAGTTTAAGTTTATATAGGCCTTTTAAACTTTTTCTTCCTTATGTGTTTTTGAGGCCTCTATCTAGCAAAAATACAGAATAAGCAGAATAAGAAGTTACTTCTCATTCTGCTTATTCTGAATTTTTGCCTATATTTAATGTGATATACAAGTGCAAATCATCAGTTGGTCAAGGTGTGAAGAGAAAATTGGTTTGGATGCCAGAAATCTCTGTAGATAGCGAAGTGATGGGTGAGGAATTTGTCAGTGACTGAAAATAGAAAGATTCTCTTCATCTTGTCCTTTGAGACAATTTCAGTATCTTTTGTTTCCTGCGTGTCATTAAAACCACCTGTTTTTGTTGTCTCATCTTTGTTTCAGTTGCTGTCTTTCTGCTGCAACAACTAACCAACATCAATGTCTCGGCTTGAGGTAAATAAGATTCATGGATTCCCCTCTTACACACACACACACACACACACACACACACACACACACACACACACACACACACACACACCCGCCTTATCAAATCTATATAGTTTACTTTGGTGATAAGTCGTACGTAAGACCCAAAACTCAGAATGACTCTGCAGCTGTGCGTCATGTCGTGTCTCTCTGTCAGATGATGACTGGGTTTGGAGTTGGATTACCTCACAACCATAAAAATTTTATCTCCACTTCAGGGCTTTGTTTACAGTTAATAAAGACAAAAGGGGCACTCACAAACACACACGAACATGAACAGAATCACATCAGTTGTAGTTTTTTGAAAAGCTAGAAGTGCTTTACGGTGCGTTTTAATTATTCCTTTACACAGGAGGGTGATCTTGCTTCCATACACTCTGTTGGTAAATTCGTCAGGTAGATGTGGCAACTAGGATGCAGTTTCACTTTGGGTGATTAGGTCCAAAAGTTACAGAAGTTACATTCAGCTTCCTGGGAGGTTACCAACAGGACTGCCCACAAACAGTCATTCTCAGAACAGATGCTGGTTTAGATTTTGTTAATACGTTAACTATAAAATCCATAACTCTACAAATTAAAAACTAATAGAACTAAATATTTGATCTTGCGCAGTTATGTTTCAAACCATGACTTCTGGTGCTGAATGCTCTTTAAATATATACATTTTAAAAAAATTATATTCGGAGCAGCAACTGTAGAAGTTAGTTCACAAAGTTGATGCTCATCCTGATGCGATACCTCAAATGATGAAAAGAATGTGGCAATGTGAACGAGGAGCTTTATAACGAGTTTTAGCTCAGTGTTCGCAACTGTACGGTTTTAGTTCAATGCTCTCACAACGGTGATTTCAGCCTCTGCAGGCAGCTGTGTTTAGGCCAATTCAGAAGGCACCTGCTCAGCACCAACACCTGGATGACACTGTTAGAGACTAGCTGGTGAACACAGAGGAGCATTTAGCAGCTAAAGAGCCAGAAATTTCCCTCAGCAGTTGGTGGAGACTTGACTTAACAGAGCTAAAAGAAAGTGAGTATTGGACTTACATTCAACTGATGGCCAGAAACTCAACTCCAAACGAATGATAATGTTGTTAGGTAACTACTGGATATGTAAATAAACAACTGTTTAACAAAGTTCACCTTGCCAACTTAAAAGGTGATGATATGTTTCTACCAAAACAATCTGTTATTTCCGGTTTAACTGTATTTAATTTAAAAACAAAAAGAAATCCCCGTCCACAGGAGCATTTTATAAACTGCTTTATACACACAAGAATGTGTAAACAGCACAATCTTTGAGCAACCACAATGAGGCATAAATCAGTGCACTAAAGGCATTATATAAAAAAAAAAAGTTATTTTCAATGTCCCCACAAAAAGAAAAACCACTATGAACTTTATCTTTGAACAGTGGAAAAGAACCCGCTAACAGTGTTTCTTATAAACAGAAATCCAAGACACAAAGCTGCATTTTAACACTTTTTTATGCCTTGTTACCTCTCATTAGAAAACAAACCACATCCTTTTGAATCTAGAACTTTTAAGTGCATAAAATGAAAAAAGCCAAGTATATTCACCCCAAAAAATATTTAATTGAGGTCTAAATTATGAATATAGAGTTGTACAAAAAAAGTTGGAACTACAGTACTGTGCAAGGATTTTAGGCACTGTGGGCGTTTATATTCTCATCCATCTCACGACACCATCAGTCAGGTGTGGGATCGGCTCTAACTCACCGAAAACCTTTGCACAGGACTGTACTGTCAATAAAAAAGAAAAACAAATCAGTTTAAATCTGATGACAGAAGGTAAAGTTGCTTTATTCTGAACCACACAGCTGCTCTATAAGTTAACTTTTTCAGTGCTCTTTGGAAAATTCCAGCGTTGGTGAAAACATTCAGCTTCTGTCTGCCTGCAGAGTTAATTGTGGCACACAGGCCTACACAGAGAGGCAGGGTGGGGTGAGAGGGACAGGGTTGATTGGAGACTGGCTCTATTTATGGAGCCATGCTAATCATGCTCTTTGCACTCTCGGGCGTCATTATACATACGGGTGAATGTTACGGCTTTGCGTCAGAGGAACGGGCTTCTTCTGGCTGTCTGCTGTCATACACTCACATCACATGTCACACATCACACACACAGGCGTAAGTTTTATCCTGCTCTGCTTTTCTACCTTTATGATGAGTTCATATTCATTTTCCCAATGAGGAAAACAGAAACGCCTTTGATTTCAGAGTTAATGAAGGATCAACATGTCCTGATTAAATGCTCTTATCATCTCTGATTACATCATCAATCTGTCTCAGTGTGTGTCTGTGTGTGTGAGGGGATATAAATGTGGTGTGTACATGCGTGTGTGTGCGCAGTGAAGCAATAGTACACAGTATGTGTCAGGTGTCTTTATGTATGAGATCACAGTGTATGAGTGTATACATGCTGGGTGGAGCAGATGGGAGCCCAGTGGATTGTGGGATAACTGCTGTGTTAAACTTTGGATGTATGTTGGACTATGGTCAGAGCAGCAAGATGCCTGAGCTGCCAATGTTAGCACTCAACACACACACTAATACACACTCTGAGTATCCGGTACTGCCTCCTCAGATGTCAGAAAACCTCCACAGTGAGATTATCTGTCAGCTACGGGACCTTCACTGGGTTTTCTGTTCTATTTCTATTTTGACCAGAATCCGTCAGAGAAAACTGCAGCGTCAGGTGCAGGCATGCTTCATTTATCAGTCTTATCGATAACAGGAAACACAGGTCATAAATGTTAAACAACCCTATTCGTCTGATATGTTGAAACACCCTCTGACGCATCGAGTTGTTTGTTCTGAACACAAATGCTGAATTATGAAGGCATTTTGTGTGTTTATCTGCAAGAAAATGATGAGGGTCAGTGAAAAGTTTCTAAGAGTCAAATTGCAAGGATCTGTTTAGTGACATAAGCGCTTTGATTGACTGCAGTTGAGCACAGCTGCCACATTTAAACAACAGACTAATCAACAAATTTTCTAAAAAAAAATTAGAGCAAGAGAGAGTGAGATAGAGAAAGAGAGAGACCAAAAGAGATTAAAGGATAGAAAAAGAATTATAAAACCATAAACCCAAGGCAACAAATAAATATAGAAATAGGCTGTAATGGAAATGAAATTAAGAACGTGACGTGCTAGAGAAGCTACAACTAAACTAAATCTGTATTTGCTGCAACAGATTGAAGACATTCTGTCGCATTGTTCTACTCGGATCGTTTAGCCGACAGAGCTGACAGAGTGTAATAAAACAATCAAGCTGTCCCAGCTCAGAGAGAAGATGTTAGAGGCTCCTGGTATGCTAGTTTTAAATGTATAATACATGGGGATATCTGTGCATAGTGTACGACTATTACATCATGACTGTAGTGTGTTTTCATATAATACCAACAGTGCAGCAGAACTGTAATGAGAAAAATAGTGTTTTTTGAACATTAAAGCATGTGAACGTATTCTGGTTGGACCCCCCCCAAAACAGAATGAACCTTGAAATGGACCTTTAAACTGAGGTGATTAACTTGATCTCATGTTGATTATTATCTTACAGTGTAATATAACACCCTTTGAAAATCCTGTTTTCGCTGACCTTCAGCAGATGTAACTTCCCATCTTGCAGCACTGATGTAGGAGTGGACTCCGGGGTGTTTCACTGTAAAAGCCTCAGCTTTTACTGTGAAGTAAGCGTTAGCAGTTCTTTGTTCCAAACAATTGATGCTATAGTCATATAATTCCAGCAGTGACAATATTTGCATAATAAAAGCACAGAAATTCCACCACACACTAGCACTACAATTGTTTCCATCAGCATGCTGACACGCTCATAGCGGTTTACCATCTGAGTTTAGTTTGTTAGCATGTTAGCATGTTTGTTAGCACCTAACACAGAATACAGCAGAGGCTGATGGGAATGTAATTTCTGCAAGGAAAGGTAAGAGACAAATTGAAATTTTGACCTGAAGGTGGCAGTAGATTAAACCTTTAGGGGATCACCAGTCAGCAGGTTTTATCCTCCGAGAGCCATGAATGTCTCCGCAAAATGTCATATCACATCTTGAAATGTGAAACACATTTGTCAATCACACATTTGACTGAACTAATAAATGAAGTCGAGTTTGATGTTTGAAAATGTTTTGGCGACCTGAAATATCAGCCGTTAACATCAGGTTTAGGGGCCAGTCCCTCAATATTAAAAAGGAGAAGCTTATTTATAGGACTGTCATTTTAGGAAAGTGCTCAGTAATCTCACAGGGGGAAATCAGTCATAGAAGAAGCATAGAGACTATTCTTTACACCCTTAGCAGAGAAGGTACAACAGAATCAAATGCTGCCGTGGGGTAGTCTAAGGGTTTGAGTAATGACCTGAGCACTGATGCAGTTTAGGTTTGGAGTTTGATTCCCACTGTGTCCCGCCACACTGTGTTGAAAATACAACAGGCCGTTTAGGAGAGATTGTGAGTCATTAGCATCGATACAGCGCAGAACTCTTGATTAACGGAGAGACGTGCGGCGAGGTGCTGCCAGCACATTGGTTTTAAGAGGCAGATGCCTGCTGTGAATCTCCCGTCCCGTCTGATCACACACCGACCTTTCTGCCTCTATCTCATTCTCACTTCCTCTTTGTGGCTTGGTGGGAGATCTGCCAGGTGATAACACAAGCCAGCTGCTTCTTCTCTGCTGCTGATTGGCTGGAGGAAAATGTGTCAATCAGCGACAAAAGGAAAAACATGTTGAAATAAACCAACATGTGCGGAGGTAAATGAAGTTGTACTGAGCTGTAGAGGTGAAACTGTCATACCCCAAAAATGCCTCCTGTTTTGGAGGGAAAATATCAGATCAGTGCATGAGAAACAACAGCCCACCGTAAATACAGAGGAGACTGGTTTTGTGGTGGTATCACTAGCTGTAACGTTTAGTTTGAATCATCAGTAAATCATACTAAAAAACAGAAGGAAAGATCTTTCTGTGCCACAGTGAGCAGATTAAATGTTAATGGACAAGTTGCCTTATATTTTGCCATTCATCTATTTACACACCGATAACAAGGGAGATAAGTGGGGTTCAGTGTCTTGCTCAAGGACACTTTGACACATGAACAAGAGGAGCTGGGGACTGAACTGCCAACCCAGCAGCTAGTGAGCGACCCGCTCTACCTCCTGCGCTCTACGCAGTATGACAGCGTAAATTAGTTATCTCATCCAGGTGGGGATGTTTATATTTGTCGACCCAAAAAAACAGCAGTGTGTAACCGGGTTACAGTTGGCTCTCTCCAGAAAGCAGGTTTTATTTTCGTTAAATATCATGTAAACAAGAAACCCGGTTTCTGTAATCGGGGCAGATGTAAAAGTCAAATTGATCGACTGGATGAAAGAAAGAAGCAGCGATACATGTTCCTATTTAAAATAATGAGGAATTTAAAGGCGGTGAATTCTCTGTGAGTGTGACCGCTGTCTGAACAAAATCGACGTATAGTTTTGTATGAAATTAGAGGAAAGTTCACTGGTATCTACAGAGCAGCAGAGAGAAAACAAAGTACAGAATGAATTAAATAACCCGAACTGAAAAGAGAGTCTTGAGACGTTCTTCAATCACTTGACGCTGAGCTTGGTGGTTATTTCTCAGCCACAACTCAAGGTCCATTTTATGTGGCGTGTTCACCCTTATCACGCAGCCTTCTTCGGATGGAACTGTAGGTGTTCAAACTTTCTATTATTCTGGCACTTTCTCATCCATCTGGGCTTTAAAGATGTGCTTCATCTTTGACAGACGGCATCCTATAGAACAACCTCAACTCATGGTCCAATTACTCGCTTTTTCAACAAGCATGAGTATAAATCCTGCTGAAGTGATTTCAGACACATGGGAAATCTGGACACTCAGTTTGTGGACAGCAACATCTTATTAGGCGATGTTATAGATGCAGCACCAGGTCTGCCAGTATGCCAGTATATTGTTATCAGCACTGCTTGTCAGACAGTTGAATAGCTTTGAAAAACATCCCACGCATGCACGCGCACACACGCGCACACACGCGCACACACGCGCACACACGCGCACACACGCGCACACACACACACACACACACACACACACACACACTTTCCCAATGTCAGATTGGGGGAGTTTTGTCCTACAATCAAACCCACTTCACACCGTGGTTGGCCAGCTGTGCAGAGGTGAGAAAGTGATTTGAACATCTCTCTCAAGCTCTCTCTTTTCTTTTTTTTTTTCATTCTTTACGCAACCATTTCTGTCTCGGTTCATGTGAGCAACAAAGTGCAACACTATGGATATCTTCCAAAAGAGATAGTGTCTGGAAAGGTGCACCATCATCCACATATTCAAACAAAATCGCATCTCCCCAGCTTTACACCACCATCTTTGTGTGTGTCCAATCAGGTATAAACGTTTTAGATTTCCAACTAGGTTCAATAACATATTGTTTTAACTGCTCATGTTTGAGAATAACACGGCCCTTAGATGCCACAGTTCCAAGTCAACAATTCAAGTTTGTGGAGCATTATACGCAATACATGGGTTAAAATGCTCTGTTTGTATTGGGGTGGAGAATATAACCAAGGGTGCAACAAAATCTTTAGTAGTAGCATAGTAGTAGTATTTTCAGTAGCACTGGAGACAAAGACTATCTAATCTAAGGTGATGGGCGTGTTGACGACAGGCCTGCCAGTCATATTTGGTTTTTGATGCTTGACAGCACCAGTCAAGGAAATGAAAGTTGGTTTTGCAGCATCTAGGGAAGCAGATCAATATCTATCAGTTCTCACTGAACCACCAGGTGGCAACTCCTTGAACTCCGCTGCAGCACAAATTACAGAAACAGGTGGTCTGAGCTGCTGGGGTCCCGGCCAAAATGGACATGGATTTTATGTGTTTTCTGAGGTGCTTCAATCTCTTTTGGTACTTTTTAATGGGGAGAAGTCATCTTTGGCCATGTGCTGCCTACACACACACACACACACACACACACACACACACACACACACACACACACACACACACACACACTCTGAATTAGCCATACTGGTTTGTCAACCAGACAAAGCTGCTGTCTCTCCACCTGTCGTCTCTCCCCTCTGCTATCCATTACACTGCATCAGTGGATGTGAAATGGATTTGCAAGGAGAACTTGCAGAAAAGGCCAATTTAATGCTCTGGGAAGAAGACAAACAAACTACTTTCTTAATGTCAGACGTGAAAAGTGGGCTACGCCTGCAAAACCCACAAGGCAGATCAGGCAGATGCCACATGTCCCCGGACTAATACAGGTTGATTTATCATTGATTCTAAGTTATTTGTTGAATTATCTTCTAAGTGAGACAGCATACTAATTTCAGCATTTAGTTTATTATGGCAGCAATAATAAATTATGCATGTATACATAATGTATCCATGCATCAACAGTGATGTTTTGCAAACATATGGTAATTGTTACTGATTAGATGATATTTCATCATTTTTGCACATTAAAGTCTCATCTCTGATGTTTTATTTAGGAAGTTTTCAGTAATTTGTGTTATTGTTTACTTATTTTATATGATAGAGTGCACATTGTACTGGGTGGCCATATGAAACATATCTATAATAATAAACATTATGCTGTTAAATGAGCAAAAAAGCTATTTTTTGTCAGTGCAGTTGAATGGTATTGTTTGTGTTGTTTCTAAAAGTTAGACTTCCCCTACTGATATAAATCAGGCGGGCAAAGTATTAGTAACACCTCTCAGTGTAATTCAAAACAATTTTACAGCACTGCAAACAAACTGCAACCTACACAAGTCAAATCAGCACCTCTCCCTTCAACAAAAACTGAGGGTTTATTGCAGGACTCTTGTGTTACACTGCATTAGTTTTAACCGGGTGGACCTAATAAACTGGAGTCTATATTCTGTATCAGCGTGTTTCCAGTTGAAGCAATGCTATGTAACTTATACTCATAAATTTTAAGGCTAATAAAATAAAAATATCTCTGTCATATGCATGGACAACACTGAAGGTTTGGCCACTCATTTTCTTCCTCCACCTCTCTCCTGGTGCAGGGTCGTCGGGAATCTCTCCCTGTGGCCCAACAGGCGGTGCGGCGGCGTTTCTCTGGCCCACTGCTGCTGCCGCCATTGTGGAGACGACACTCCTGCCAGGAGCACCCGTGTGACACCCGACGACCATCTGCAGCACACGGCCTGCCGCTGGAGCGACTAGAAGTGTTGTACAGCAAAGCATTGGCCAGCCATGATGAGTTCCGGTCAGTGACACACATACACGTTTCTTTCTCTCTTCCTCTCTCCCTTTATTTCGTCTTTAAGCTGCTGTATAAGCTCCCTCTTACTAGGAGCTCATGTGCTCTTCCGTGGAGGGAGCTACAGGGGGTCCTGCCAATGAATGTTTGTCTCTCTGAGTTGGATCCTAGTGTGGAGGATAGTTGTGTATTTTGCTTCATGTTGTACATCACATACATATTTAATGAATGTGCTGTCTTTGGAAAGATGGGAGTGTGTTACTCTGGGGGGGCTGTACATA
Organism: Seriola lalandi dorsalis; assembly: GCF_002814215.2. Classification (NCBI taxonomy): domain Eukaryota; kingdom Metazoa; phylum Chordata; class Actinopteri; order Carangiformes; family Carangidae; genus Seriola; species Seriola lalandi. The sequence goes on along the minus strand of NW_019522645.1, from coordinate 135,465 downwards.
CCGGGGGCCCATGGTCAGGCTAAATTGGCCACATGGCTCAGAAGGCATAACAGGTTGCGGGGTGGAGGAAGGTATTAATTAGGTTTTAATGGTCTGATCTCTGCAAAACTTGAGTGTGAATACTATGCTTTTGTAATGGAACTAGATGATGTGGTTTGTAGATGGGGCTGTTTGTAGCTTGATGGGGACTAAACTGGTCATCTGTCTTTTAATGGTATGCTTTGATGGAGTTTAATGTGTGTGTTAATGGTGCAGATTGGTATAAATTCTGTACATATGGAGATGAAGCACCTCTTCACAGTCATACTGTAATGGTTTCTGTTCAAGTATCTTATGTATCATATAAGTTTTGTAATTTATCTTAGGTGTTGTTATTCTGGTGTGTGCAGGGTGTTTGGTTGATCAGTCAAGTGAAAATCCGATAATTACAGATGTCCTCTTTCTCTCTCTCTCTCTCTCTCTCTCTCTCTCTCTGTCTCTCTGTCTGTCTCTCTCTCTCTCTCTGATGGTCAGCGGGCAGAGTTACCTCAGCTCATTAGCTCTGAGTCTCTTTGTTGTATCTCGGTGTTCGGTTCATTCCAGGTGGACACCAAGGAAACAGCAGGGTTTTCTGTCTGATGAACTGAAACTTTCTGAGAGACAGTGAAGGCAACAGCTCTGCACACACACTCACACACACACATGAGAAGGTTGTAATGGGTTTTTTGGTTTCGGGTGACGATGAAAACCCCCTCCCTTTTTAAAAAATGCCTGGTAATTGCAGCACCAAGACGAGGTGACCGTAAGGTCATAGGTGTGTGTGTGTGTGTGTGTGTGTGTGTGTGTGTGTGTGTGTGTGTGTGTGTGTCTCCCTATCTCTTTAGTGTCTTCACTACTGCATCTCTTCTCTCTCTCTCTGGACATAAACTTTGACCATTTTCATGCTGAAATGTTTAGAAACATCATGTATGTGTGCGCTGTCCAGACTTTAATGATAGAGAGCTTGACTCTGTAACATAATAATGACTTTTTTTTCAGAGTAAAAACCCTTTTTTGGATAAAACGCTTGTTAGCTAATGATATAGCCAGAGTTTTCCCTCAGGCTGATAAACAGTGGGTTTGTTGACATCTAGTAATTTGAACTAGCCTGTGTTGCTTTCCAGACATGCTAGTAAAGCTGACTTATTTGAATATAAGCCATGCAGCAAGGCTAACAGATTAGATAGACTGCGGTTGATTTGCTTCTCTTTTTTGTCGTTTCTGAGTCACTTCATACAGAGGCTGTGGTCCATTGGTGCCCTCACCCCTCAGGCCCCTGGGACTATTAATACAAGCAATCAAGTTTAGTTAATTAATAATTATGTCCAATTGCTGTGACAAAAAGCTAAGGCAAATCTGGTAACAGTTTATGCACACAATTCTTTTCATTGTTGAGGACTCTGTGTCTGACTCCTCCTACTATTAATTAAACTGTTGTCTACATGTTGTTGTTGCCCTTCAAACATGGCAGAATGTTAAAATGGTCTTTATTATCAGCCCCTAATAGGCTCACAAGGTCAGCATGACTTTTGCTTGGCGGGATCCACATCCCTGTATCACATCCAGTCTTCAGTGTTATATGGTGCCACTCTCAAATAAATTAGGCAGACCAATCCATGGATGGATTATTTGTATGGATGGACCTGTCCGGCACAGGCCCCGGGACTCAGGACCCAAATGTGTCAGGAAACCTAAAATGACCCCAAACGACTATGAAAGCCCCTCAAAATGTCAAGAATGAGAGACAAAATAATACAACTTTCTGTCCGGAGGTCTTGTCTTCTCTACTTCTCTACGCCCATTCTCTCTCTTACCCATCACAATTTGCAACTCCCTTGATCTGTCTGATAAAAAAAACGGAACTCCCTACATTTGAGAGGCTGAAGAAGCTGAAGTGAATATATAGTATAATATATATACTCAAGTAATACTGTAATGCCAGAGTACAACGACCTCTAAATGAAATGTATGGTGTTGATTTTTGTTTAATGTTGATGATTGGCAGTTTGAAAGGACCGCAGTGAGTGAAGGTTGAAAGCGGGGACAGACAGAGAGAGAGAGAGAGAGAGAGAGAGAGAGAGAGAGAGAGAGAGAGAGAGAGAGAGAGAGACGCTGAGTGGTTTCAGCACTTCGGCTCGTGGACAGCAGCGCATCACCATGCAGCTCTCCGTCCGTTCACTCGCGTGAGCGCACTGTTTCCTCCTCCAACTCGCAGGCAGCCTCTTCTTCGCACTTCTCTCTTTGCTCCTTTCTTAGTCGTTTCATTTCAAAACAAGAAAAAACAACTAAAGTAGAAAATGGAGTGCACCACGCTGAGCAGAGAAGGAGCGGGGCTCGCCAAGCCGCCCAAACATCTGTGGCGGCAGCCCAGGACTCACATACGGATCAAACAGCGCTTCAACTCGGACACCGAGCGCTACCTGTGCCGGAACCGGACTCTGGAGAAGCTGCGACCCGGGCTGAAGAAACCCCGCATGTCCTGGCCCTCCTCGCTGAAACGGTAACTGCTTTCCCCTCTGAAGTACCCAAACTCAACGCAGGTTAAATCGGCTCCATTGTTCACTCCAAGTCAGCTTTCTAAAACATCTTGTATATGGAGAAAATCCCAAAACTTGAGCGACCTGGTGACTGACAGGACGTTATTTTGTCAAATAATTGATGAATGACTGTTTCCTACAATTTAATTTTCTCTAATGGCATGATATGAAAGGCAGGTTCGTTTGACAATTTAGTAAAGAAGTGGAAGGAACATTAACTGAAGATGTGGCAAAGCCTGATAAGACTGGAAACATATACCTATTGTAGTAGTACAGGGCAGGAGCATGTCTACCAAGGGCAATCCAGCTCCATATATGTCACCATGCTAAGGTGGCCCTAACATCCAGGGGACAAAGCAATGCAATGATCAAGGACTGTTTAGATGTTGATTACTGAGTGATCTGTCTTTGCTGCCTGTGGTAATGATGTGGCAATAACTCTTCTTCCTCTGCGCTGCTTCCTACCAAAACCTCAAAGCATTCTGATATAAATAAACGAATGTCAGTAGGTTAGCGAAGCACTGACTGTTAAGATATTACTTCATTATTTGAAAGGCTATAACATGTGAGTCATACACTCAGCTGGCAGTTTATTAGGTATTCATAGCTAAAAAATAATACAGTCTAATGAGAGAGTTCTGCAATAAATCCTTCATCATGCAGGTTATAATGTTCAGTTTTTATTGAAATTGTTTCAGAGAGGTGTTGAATCATCTCTATGATCATTTTGGAGGCTGTAGTTTGTGCTGCTGTTGAACTGTATTGATTTATACAGAGAGGTGTTTCCATTATTTAGCCTACCCTCTCTGATATAAATGGAGTGGACAAAATAATAGAAACCTCTGAATAATGAGGTAAACTTCAACAGTACCACAAACTGCAGGCTCTAAAATGACTATGAAGTTGAATCAGCACCTTTCTATAACAGTTTCAGCACAAACTGAAAATTATAACCTTCCATAAAGGGAAGATTTGCTGCAGGACTGTTGGATTAGACTGCATTATTTAACTAGGTGTACCTATTCCTGAGTCACTAAATCGTGAGTCGAGTTTTTAAAAATCTTCGATTAACACCTAGAAAATCCTAAAGCTGTCCAGAGTTTTCTGTCCAGAGTTTATTTCTGAAATGGATCTCTGGAAACACAAAGCGTTTTACTGGAACACAACAGGTAGAATAAAAATGATGTCAGCACCCGATGAGGAATCTGTTTTCAAGTGCGTACATTTGAAAGGTGTTAATTACTGTTTCACAGTAGAACCTCTTGTTCACCGTCTGACAGTAGCCTCCAAGTCAGATCGCACATGTTAACATATATATTCTGTATCTGTATATTCTAGTGTCTTACTGAAGCTACTGCATGTCCCAGTTATGTTGGGTGTCATAATGAAATCCAAGACATCATTCTTTACAGCTTAAATATGACATCGTCTAGTAAACTATATTTTATGATCTTAATTTTATCAACACATGTCTGTTTGGTGTCCGTGGAAACTTTGGTATGTTTACAAAAATTTCAGAGTGAGTTTGAAGATTGCTTGTCTGCACAATAGAGTTTCCATTGATGGGCCTGCAGAACTGCATGGTGTTGAACAGCTCCTGGTTTCCAGTGGCTTCTTGGAGCCTGTCACTCTGGTCAGTTTGCCCACGCTCCAATTAGCCATCAGTGGACATTGGAAAGCACTGAGATGGTGGTGGCTGTTTAGGAACTTGTGCATAAATTGCACTCAATGACCTGTATCCTTGGGAACGTTTCATTACTGCATGTGTCTTGTAAACATGGCTGAAGGCTTTCTGAGTGATCAGGTTCACATGACTTGCTGACCTGTTACATGGTGCTGTGTGACTCAGTGGGCAGAGGAGAGCACTAACCTTGCCGCTGCTGGGGTGTTTGATTTGCATGCTTTGTAAACAAGAAATTATGCGTTTTCATGCATTTACCTCTTATTGCGAGTTCAGAAAATATACAGTTGCAGAATAATAATTAATTCTCTTATTTGTGGAAATCAATCAGAGTCCCAACATGGAACAAGATGAAGAAGGATGTAATTTTAATCATGGTACTGTGCTGCGGGCTGTTTGAGATTAAAAAAAGCCTGTGAAATAACACTGTGTGATGGAGTGGGAGTCTCCTGCAGAGGCCGCCTACCTGGGCTTCATGCAGTGCTCCTTGCACTTTGAGGGATGATGGAGGAGATGTGAGTGATGGTTTAGCCAACAGTGAACTCCTCTGCAAACCTCATCCATCAGGCTGATGAAGGGCCCTGACGTCCCTCTGTTTCAGCGTGTCATTCCCCGCTCGTTCGTACGCAAACAGAGTCAGGGGAGAGATTGATGGCCTGCGTTTGTGCCTGACATCTTTTTTGTGATATTTTACAATTTTTGGCTTTGAGATTGAGGATCTTGAGGAGGAAAGGAAGGAAAATAAAAGAGAAAAGTAGACAGCTGAGACATTCAAAATTGACTGCAGTTACTCACGTCTTGAAAGATCTATTCAATTGATATGGGTCCTGTGAAAACTAATTTTGTGGGACATTATTATTCAGGTTTCTGTGGAGAGATTTAGTGCTGTGGTAGTTCAAACTCTGATTCAGCCTCTTTCTTGGGAAACACACCTCATCCTCACATTGCATCATCGCGTTTATGCGACCTACAGTGCAAAATGTTAGCGACAAACTCTGATCTTCCACATTTGGACAGTGTCTGTGTGTTTCCCACTGGAGAGAAAGAGGAAATCTCGGATATAAAAGACGGTATTCATCTGTGTGACTGACTGCAGCAGAGGCATGAACAGGCATGAAAACCGCTGTCGCTTCAATTCGGCTCCCCAAACGCTGCTCGCTGTCGACAAGTGGCGCCACGGCTCGCCTCACCTCAGAGGCTCTTCACACACAAGCTGAAGTGCTGTTTTTGCCACCTGATAGAGCAGCGAGAACAATGAGAAGATAATCACAAAAAAATCTTTCACTTCCAATTTTTCTTTTAAAAGGAAGAGCTTCTTTTTTTTTTGCCTTGACACCACTCATTCATTTCTGTGAGTGAATTAGGTGTCTCAGTGCAAAGTTAGTTTTTGTGTTGTTGCTCATGTCTGCACACAGGTAATGTACTGAGCATTTTGTGTTGCTTTAATTGTACATGTATGCATGGGTGAGAGGGAGATACTCCTTTGGGCTACAGTCTCACTTGGAAGTGAAGTGATGGTGATAGAAGATTCAAGAAAAATTCAACATAAAAAAGATTGGAAATTCTAATGTGACTGTCATCAGTGCAGCAACATCAGTTTGATATGTATCAGACCTCACAGTTCATGAATAAAGTGCATGAATACCATAATAAAAGAGAAGAATTTACATGCACTGACAGGAAAAATGAGAATCTGGCTGTCAGATGATACAGTATGTGTGTGTGGAGGTGTGTGTGTGTGAAAGCAAATTATTAATAGAAAAAAAACAAATACGTGGATGCTTCGAGTTCACTGACAACACTGTCATGTTACCCCGTCCGTGCAGCCAAGGCTTTCTTTCACCTTCAGTGTCAACTTGATACTTTGACTATATCGCGTCATTTCTTTCCCGACTGTGTCCAGAGTCCCGTCCGTGTGAATGGATTCTGCGCCGACGTCAAATGATGTTGGAAATGCAAACAGATTGAGCTGTAGGTAGGAGTAAGAGCAATGAGTCAGCCAGCTTCATAGCCACCAACGACAACACCGCTGGAATCGTGTTTATTCTCTGAATGCATCTTTCTTTTTTGTCCCAGAATGCCTCTGATTGGGTTTCACTCCAGATGACTCAGATCACAGTTGAATATAAATAATCCTCAGTCATCCTCACCCTGAAAAAGAGCCGATATAAAACATCAAATGGTTATGAAACCACCTCTATGTTATTTAATTGTGTCTTTAGTTTCTAAATAAAACTACAATTTGAAATAAAAAGGTATTTTGTGAAATGAGTCAGCAGACCACAATTTTAAACGGATAAACGGAAAGTATCGTGTCTATTACTATGCTCATCGTAACTCCTCTTCAATTCCAGCTTCACTTTTGTGAGGAGTTACTGCTATTTGTTCAAAGCAAGTGTCCAACCAGGACCCTGGATGTTAAGGAGATTGTAATTTGTGAAACATTCACTTCACATTTATTTATTGGTATATATTTTGGAATACAGAGAAATGTATAGGGTACCACAACTTGATGCTCTGTTTGTTAAAGAAAAACTACAAACATGAAAAGATGAATGTTAGCAGGTTCACAGGTATTTAATCAGAGCTGAAAACTCAAGTCATCGATTGACAGAAAGTTAATGAGCAACTCTTTTAATTTATTAAGAATCCCAAACATTTACTGACTCCAGCTTTTCTGTTGCTAGTAAACTGAAAATATTGGGGCTTTTTAGGGTCAAAACAAAATTTGAGGATGTCAGATTTGGGATGCTATGGTAAATTATAATGGGTATTTGTCACTGTTTTCTGACATTTTTTATTTTACAAAACAATTGATAAAGAAAATAATCAGCAGCTTAAATAATTAGTCTGTAACTTTTTTGATGATTTATCAATAATTTTAGTCATTTTTCAGGTAAAATGGTGCCAAATGTGACTTAATAGCCTCAAATTTCCTGCTTTTCTTTGTCATATTTGCAAACTACATATTTTTGGGGTTTTTAGACTCTTGGTTGAACAAAACAAGACAGTGATGGAAGAAATTGTGATGAGGTTTTCAACAGCTATGTGATTAATCGTTAAAATAACCGGCAGATGAAAAGGCCTATGTTTAATATTGCTTTGCTTGTGTCTGGTGTTGTTTCTTTCAACACTGTGTTTTGAAAGAGCTGGACCTGCAGTGTCTCGGGATACAGCAGAGCGTTTCCCCTCTGCTAAGATACAGCTTACTCATTGGAAAACTCTTCACTCTTGATAATGATAGTTCTTACTCATCTTTCCCTTCTTAGCAGAATGTAAATTGATTTCCGCTTAATTTCTGCATGTTTATAATGTGTAACCTGGGGAACGCTGACAGGCTCATTAATGTCACAGAACAGGGAGGCGGGGGGGGGCAGATATTGAGAAAGAAAAACTGAAGGTCATCTAACCCATCTCATGTCAACAAAAGACACAAAGCACGTCTGGATTGGCAGTTCGCTGAGGGAGGAGTAGTGAAAGCTAATGTACTGGTGTTTTAATGCATGTAGCTGCATGAGCTGACCTGCAGGTGTCAGCTGTGGATCTTGCTTTTATCAAGTTTCATTACGCAACACAGACTTCATTTAATGCCACTGCGACCACTGCAGTGGAGGTGATCCTCCAGTAAAATTAAAGGCGGTTGATGGGTTCTGCCTGTTGCCAGTGCCCATGAGTTTTACACTCAGATAAAAGCCACTGGGTTGTGGGTCATTTAAAAAAAAAAAAAAAAAAAAATCTTTTCAAGGAATGAGAGCGGTTGTATGAAAAGAAACCAAAACATATGATGGGGATATTGATGTTAATCGAATATTTTTTTTGGCTTATTAATTTTGATGATATTTGAGGAAACGTGGTTCTTCAGTAGAGACGGCAAGATAAAAATATTCTAACATAAGCTAAATATTGCAGCTCTTTTTGACCCAGGATTTAAATTTATTCCTGGTTTCACAACCTCAGGAGATGATGATTCTTGGTGCTATGTATGTCTCTAATCAAATCCCTGATGGAAGAAATCAATAAAGAGAGATTTATAGATCTAGAAATATAGATACTGCATTGGAGTTATGCATTTGTGGCCTCGCTAGATCAGATGTATATTGTTCTACAGCACAGCCAGAGAAGTCCCAGTTATCACACTTTACCTTGTTTTCACCGAGAGTCAGGTATTCCCTTTGAGAGGATTGAGAAAGATTTGTGACTGTAAAAGCTGAAGACAAGCGTTCAGCGGACATTTGCAAAGACACTGATTTATTACCATTGCAGTTTATTGAAAAGCTGACAGAGGAAAGTGGAAGCAGCCGGTGCCTCTCCTCCACACTGTCAGCTCAGAGACACTCAGAGTGGTCCAGGGAGACAGTGTTCAGTCTCTGAGTTTGTTTTTCATCAGGCTGTTTGCCAGTAACCATTAGCCAGGACGCTGGGGACTGCTCTCAGACAAATGACAGGTGGAAGACAAGCTAAAAGAAACAAAACAAAAAAAAAAACAAACAAACTCTGGATACTTTTCTTCGTTTTGGAAAGAGTTCACACTGTGGCGGCGAGAAGCTTCGATAATGCTCAGTAATGAGTTTAATTTGGTTTGGGTTTATGAGGGCTGCCACTATATTTAATTATGGTTATCCAGTGTGTTGACTCTGGATATTTTCTTTTATTGTATGAGGTTTTACATATTCACATTTAATTGTTGCCGTCTGTGTCAAAGAACAGTACGGTTTCTATTTCATCGTGGGTTTTCTGTTGTATTGCACGTACAGTTCATCTGTATCGTATACACTGCACATACACAGGTACAACACGTATACATACAGTACGTACGTGTACAATTCAGTCATATGGGGAAAATGAAAAGCAACAGTACTCTGACTGCTGTATGAGAAGAATAACACTGAAAAAGATTTGTCCTCCTCATGGAGCAATGACATGACAAAAATGATTTACCCAAAAGGGTTGTGTTGCATTAAAATGCCTTAAGAGGCCAAGATGTACCTCTTGCTGTATTTGGTCATGAAAATGCAACAGGCCATTAAGTTCTTTCAAACAGACTCATGATGCCTAATAAATATAATTTATCCCCTCGAGAGAAGAGCACAGCAGAGACTTTGTTTCTCCTCCCCCTCGATTTGTCTTTGCTGACGACAGAGCAACACAATCAAAATGTAAATCAGATGAGGTTTAATTATTTTCCTAGAATAACAACCAGGAACCTCAACTCACTGAAAAGCGCTTGGTTGTTCATTTGCTGACATCTGACAGTCGTCTGATATGACTGATGAAATTCATAAAAACCTTTTTGTTCTTGTCTTTAATCACTGCATCCGTGTTCTTCCAGCTTCATATTGTTGGTTACTCTTTGTCATTTTGGGCGTAATGAAATGTCCTTTGTGAAAATGAACGGAATGAAAAAATGGCATCCATTATATGAACTCTCAGCTAACAGTCCCACAATGCAATCCATCACATTTTAACAGCAATACATTTTTACAAACCTTTACCTGTCTATTTAAAGATGAAATCTGACATCACAATTTACTGTTCACTTAATCTACTGTCTATTATATAGGGAGTGAACAAGTGAGTTAAAGGCACAACTTATTTATAAGCGTATAAGATTTTTTATGTGAAGATCACAAGATCAAAATTTCTTCTTTGACTGGTGCCAAACATGGATTATAACAGCTCACAGTGCTGCCATCAACAAACATGAACCAACCGTCTCTCTAACATGACATAGTAGCACCTTAAAGTTTGACCTTAGTCAGTTGAGTTATAGGCTTCTTTACTGGCACTAGTATAGCAGACACGAAGTCCAGATGTCCAGAGGTTGTGATGTTAAAGTGTGTTTGGCTGTAAGTGTGTCTCCACCACAGTGCTGTTTGAATGATTTTGAAATGGTGATAGCTGGACTCTCAAAACTGTCATCTTCTGATTTTTTGCAAACAGCTTTTGACAGAGAATTGGTCAAAAGTCTGCATGCTGTTTACAGACTAAGAAGACAAACAGCCATGCAGCATGCAGCCAGTGACTCCTAACACAAGTTCAACTCAAGAGTTGGAAGGTTTTCAAGGACATGCATTTCCATTTGTCACACAGGAGCACTCAGGGCGAATCAAAGCAAATTTGGCGCCCGCGCTGTGCACACGCGCTTCCTGGCCTCCGCCCCCACGTTCTGAGCGTAGCCTCAGATGTTGTCAATTCCTAGAAACGCCCCTGGCCCAGATAATGACGCAATTAGTATCCAAGTCCCGATTTCAGCACGATTATATGATTTTAGCTGCTTTTGCATCCCTCATCACTCTAGATAGTAACACTACATTTTTAAAAAGAACTTTCACTTTAGAGTCATGATTGTGCATCTGGTTCAAGAACAGATGTAAAAACTGCAATTTTACTCTTTTGAGAGGGTTTTTTGGGACAGTTCAACATTATGGGAAATGTGCTTATTAGCCTTCTCTCCCAGAGTAAGATGAGAGCATAGATATACATCTCATGTCTGTGTGTTAGTTAGTGTACAGCTAGTGCCAGGAGGCAGTTAGCCTAGCTTAGCATAAAGACTAAACTAGAAGAAAACTACTTAAAGTTCTGCCCACCAGCACCTCGAAAGCTGACCAATTATCCTGATGTATCCTGATTACTCAATCTTAATCTGTGCGTAAACACTGATGTAAAAACAATAATTTAAGGTTATTATGGGAGTTGCTTGCTATAACTATTTCTTGGGCAACAGCAGCCGGGCTCAGTATCAGGCCGCCAGCAGAGACACTCATGGATAAACTGTCGAAGAGAAATAGTTTAACTGGTATCAATCGTTTTAACTTTTTGAAAGAAACTGAATAAGTATATTTCCCAAAATGTAGAAATGCTTATTTAAAAATTAATTTGATCTTCTTCATTCACATTCATGCATCATTTTAACGTGAATCCTGAATCACTGTTTTGGTTGCTCAGGCCCGTGCAGTGGTCAGCAATAAACACAGATAAGGTTGTTTGGACTTTTCAACCCTGTTACATTGATTTCAATGATAACTGATTACTCAATCTATAATTTATTACAAATGCCTTCTACTATTTTATTGTATGTTGACAGATTTTCAGCCTCACATAGACTATAAAACTGTTTGTTTTGAAACTACTACAACACTTAGTTGAGATATAAAGGAACATCTATTCAAAAAAATGTGTCTTGCCTTCGTGCTCCCTGCGCATTTGCCGACGGCTGGTCCTAAGACTGGTATAGAATTGACAATATTTACTCTTTTGGCAGGCAGAGCAGTCGCCTGTGGCCGAAACATGTCAGGCGTTTCTCGGAAACTGCTGTTGCTGCCTGCTTGATAAAGCTGTTTGTTGATTTTAGTCAGGATGTGAAGCTTAATGGTGCTCTGGTGCCCTGTTATGGCTCCATAGAATAAATTTGTCACTGTCTTCTTCGCTGCAAAAGAACAATGAATGACACTCTCAAACCTCAGCATGTGGGTAGTTTAATATAAACATCGAAAATGTGAAAATTAAAGTTTTATTAGTAAATGTGTGCAGAAAAATGACCCACAAATGCTTCACGCTGGCTTCCAATATTTATTAATTAATTTTCAAGCAAAGAGAAGCAACTGTATTTAATTTGATTCGGGAAATTAAAATTAAAATACAGAGTAAGGGAACCAGTTATGCTTATACTGTTATATTATACTGTATTCCAAAGGATTACACAACAAATTGTTTCCTAAAACCCTTTTATACAAAATAACAGTGGCTTAAGTATAAAATTCATAAAAATTCATTGTTGACTTTAGAAAAATAATCTTGACTCAAAAGTCCACTTTGGGCGCCGTTTTATAGCTCACAAACAAAGGTGGCCACATTGTAAATAATTTTAAAGTAATTCTTCCCCTTTTGAAGGGATGTTTTGCTTAATGGGGGGGTACGGGCTCGATAAACGCCCGACCTGACACCTGCCCTGTGTAATCTATAATATAATGTATAATGTGAAGAGTAAATGAAAATAGCTATGGGCTATAGGTTCCCAGTGGAATGCTTCCCAGTCAGTCAGTGACAATTACTTATGAATGCCATGAGTGCCAGAAAAACAGGAAATGAAAAATATTAATGAGTCAACAGACGAGATCTGCGATATGATGACTCTCTTTTATTATCTCTTCGGTGGCGTCTCAAGGAAAGTTAACCGGATCCAAACGGCACAAGCAGGCGGTTCAGTCTTAGCATTAGCCAGCCCTGTCACTTCACAACAAGAAGGGCACTGTCCAGTTTGCCTGCTCTCCCTTCCTTCACACCAAAAGACACATGTTGGTTATTGTGACTCTTCTTGTCTCTGAGAGGAAATCAAAAGCGTTAGTCTGAGGATTATAGGTAATTAAAAAGTAAAATCATTAAACCTATCCTCCTGTTGAGAATGTAGTGAGTCCTTTGGCGACTTTTGGTAAGAAATGGAAATTTCTTTCTGTGGGAAGGGAATACCTCTAATCTCAACCAAGCTCACTGTTATTATCTGGAAAAATCTAAAGGCTGTTTCCCCCTTTTCTTTCTGTAATAGTGTGGGTTGTGGGGTGGTGTGCCATGTATTTCTGAGTAGCAAGCAATCACAACAACAAATAGGGTTTCTGATCCATCTGGCAGCAGCACAGCATTAGCCTGGTGATTGAGCACTACACGAGAGGAGTAAAGCCCTTCTTGTCCATGTGCATACATTGCGCATTGATTCAGTCAAGGTACAACAGATCAGAGAAATGAATGCAGTTGCTCATGATAAACCATGATGAATTGCAAAACAACACTCAGTGAAAACAAGAGAGACTTTTATCCCTGCCCTTGCAGTGACCTCACTCTTGTGAAAGGCTGAAGTGTGAGTCCTATTTCATTTGTTTTACTGCTGCTCTAAGTGGAAGGATAGAGGGAAAATTGTATTTTGCCCTTGTTGAATTTTTTTATCTTGTGAAACAATAGCGCGTTCTCAGAGGCATCACACCTGTGTCAAACCTCAGCAGTTTCAACACCCAGCAGCTCCCAAACCAATGACATTTCAAGATAAACTAATCATCATTATAATGCTAGGATTGCCTGAAGATCAGATCTCTGTATCTGTTAGTTTCACAGCTTTAGCTGGATTCTGGATATCCCTGACTCTCTCTTATCAACAAGATAGGCAACAATACTGTATACCTTCAAGATATTTCCTAGATCACCGTTTCTCTACCAGTAGACTGTGTTCGTTTGACCCTGAAATGGAAAACCTGAAGTGGAAAACGCACCTGATCCTGATTAACATTCTCGTAAAAAAAAAAAAAAAAAAAAGAGAGAGACCCAGTCTGAAAGGAGCCCGAGGATAGTAAGACCAGCTCCTAAATAGACCCAAGAATAGTAGTCGAGCCAACTACACCCAAGCGGAGGAAGAACGCCAACAGTGGTGATGTACCTCCAATTAACAGGCAGATTTGTCAAATGAGTAGCAATACATGGAGACTTTCCCACACATCCCTTGCACAGTTTTTTTTTTCCTGCAATGATTATGGCACGCTACCTTAATTCCACTCGGTGTCAGGTGTATTGACACGCAGACCTGAGACCTGCAGCAGCAGAACAGGTCCTTACCTGGACCTGATTGGACAGATTTGCCAGATTTGGGTCCTAGAACCGGTCTCGGTTACAATTGGACTCAAAAACCATTTGACTGATGATGGTGGGATTCAGTGTTAACCCTAACAAGATAACATTTTCATAAAATATTATGGGACAAAAAAAACAACAAAACCAACACAGTTGTAATGAGAAATATATTTTACTCCTAATTCCAAGACAAACCTAGCAGCTATGCATGACTACAAACTTTACATTTACTTTGATGTGGGAGGTTCCTTCACATACAGAAGTACTTTTAATAATAGTGCATTCGTTGGGTGCTGAACCCCCGTCAACTCTACAGTGTACATACAGAGAAGACTACACAAAGAAGAGCACAAAAAGAAGACTGACAGTTATCTGTGCACCGACAGAAACATCTGGTTTTGTGAACCACATCTGCAATTAATTTAAATGCAGCTGCTTTGGGGATACTTGCCACTGCACCTGCTGATTGCATTACTTGTTGTCAACAGCTTAGTCACCTATTCACCCCCCCTCCCCTCCCCCTCCTCACCACCTCACATAGAAACAATAAATCTGTAATATCTGTAATTGCTTTAGTTTGACCAGTAATATAAGAAGCAAAGAAAACAGATCCATTCCAGGAGCAAACAGGAGGCGGTCGACATAATGACTCTGATTCATCACACCGATGCACATCTGTTGTTGTGTTGAGTCACGGGGAATCTCGATGCTGATTACTCAGAAAAAGGCAGAAAATGGGATTTATCTTCCTGCCGGAGCAGGAAGACCTGGCCACCTCTGCAGCAACAGTCATCTCCCTGTCGCTATTATGAACCTGATTGTGTTAGAGCATGTTAATCATCATCATCATTATATCATTGCCAAATTAACTGTGATACGTCAGTATAATTGTCAGACACAAATGAGATCATGGAGGAGAAGATAAGTAGCCCCCATCTCGTGTCTTGCTGTGAGAAAGGGACAAAAAACTTATTTGAGGTTTCTGCACTGATCTTATGGCTATTACACAAAGTGTTGAAACAATATGAGGCTGCCCTGTGCTGCTGTATACAAGGAAAAATGTCACTCAAAGACTCTTCAACCAAACCAATAATTAACTGTTTCTAAAATGCTGAATGCGGAGGGCTGTGTCAAACTGTTCAACCGAAATCTGTGGTATTCACAAATTCATTTCATAGCGGTTCCGTGATGTTTGCTTTGCACTAGAATAGTGATCGTCCTGACGCCCTCTGCCTCAAGAGATTGTTATAATTTGATGAAACTAATAATTTGTGTTTTCATTTGTTCCTAACAGAATTAAAGCAGCGTTAGGTAAGATTTGTATGTTAAAATACACCCGACTAAAGTGTAAATCATAAACAGTGGACAGAAGGCCGAGCCGTGCCCCCTGGTTGAGATACTGTTGATCAGCTCTAATTAAATTCTCTCCATTCTGGTCTAACAAATGGAGACCACTGGGAAATCTCCTACACACAAAATGCAGATTTAGATTTTATTAACTGAAGACTGTTAACTGTTAACTTGGCGTTGGACTACAAACAACATATGATACAATAATGACAAAATCAATGGTTCCTATAGCAGGAATGAACATGAATTACTGCAATCTGGCCCCAAACAGCGTAAACATCTCACCAGAGCCGAGGTAGCTAATGGTGTGTGTGTGGCTTCAGTCTAGGTGTTGGCTGTTTGTGTCTCTTGGGATTCTTGAGGGAAGTCTGTTGCTTTTCTTTTTTCTTATTTACGCCCTCTCTCACACACACACACACACTTGACTGTAATCTCCATCACAGAACAACACTCTCAGACATTACATGGATCTGGTGAACACCGAATCAAGCTTACACAAAGACACATTATAAGACTGAGCTGTGAAGAAGGAAGACACAAATCTTGATTCCTGAAGCCTCCTTCCCAGTGAACTCCTGACACTTCTTCCAATCATAAAGCCTGAAAAACACTGGATATGTTCCATTTGGCATTGCCGGCCTGCAGCGTGTTAAGATGTTGTAAAGTCTTGGAAAACTGCTTGACTGGAGTGCCAACAGCTGCTGCGCTCAACCCATGGCTGAGTATCTGTCACATGGTGCGCAAACAGTGGCAGGTGGTGTGGCAGAAGCTGTGGTTGTGCTCCTTGTTAAGGATGGGTTTTACCAAGGATTGCTTGGAAATATCTAAATCATGGATTTGTCAATGATGAGTTGATAATTTTATTGGTGGCCTTGTCATTAGCTGCTGGAAATGTCATTAGTAAAATGATTCCTTGTCCTGTTTTTGTTATAATTAGTGTTATCATCTTTATGTCCTGTTATGATGTGTTTGATTAACCAACTTTGTCTCGTAGAAATTACAGTATGTTCACATAATAATAACCTGTTTGCCCAGTTACGTTATGGAGGTAGTCACTGGCTGGGTTGTGTTTAGAGGAAACTGTTTGAAATTAATGAACCATTACATTTGTTCATGGCAGTGAACGAAGTGGTCGGCACCATAGGTTATATGTAAAGATGAATGGATGTGATGTCACCCATAGGTTTCTGAAGAGCTGCTCCACTGTTGCCTTTTTGGCAGTGCCTGACTCCAGCTAACTCCTGGTTGATCCAAAAGTGGGCAAAGAGGTGGGGCGTGTGTGGAGCCGGGGCTTCGGTGCATCACAGGTTGTGGCGTACGCATACACTCACCCACCTGTCACCCAAAGTGGCCACACCCTCAGTTATGCATAACTTTGAGCCTTAACAAAACGGCTTAACAGCTGATTACCTTGTTGAATAACTGGACTTCGTTTTCATTACGGCTTTAGCTGGTTGAGACACAACTTTCTTAGATGTAGCACTGAGCTCTCTCAACATTTGTCTGACATCACATCTCTACAAATGCAAAAGGGTTCAAGGGTTTGAAATGGTGATATAAGGAATGAGACTACTTTGATGTTTCTCACAACAGAATCATTTTTTTCTTAAGTATCAGATGTGTTTCATACGTAATTGAATTAATTTGTGTCTGTTGTTTGCTTCTTGTTAATAATCCAAATAGCAATGTTGTTGGATGAGATCTGCTGAAAACCAGCTGGGTAAGTGCTCCTTTACATGAGTGAATGAAATGATCGCACAGCTGGTACCCAGGATGTGCTCTGAACATAGATTCTATATTTGCAGCATGTTTCATGAACTGGACAAATTAGACAGCATATGTATAGGCATAGGCAATTAAAAAACTTGAAAATGAGGATTTCTCTCTCAGAAGAAAACTTTCCATACCTCCCATATTTTCCATCAAATTTCCTGGAAACTTTCCTCATAAATGCCTAAAAAATCAGCTTTAAAAACAGGATATTTCCAAGAAAGGCCTGTGCAATTTGGTACTAATTATAGGCCGAATGGAAATGGAAGAAGTGTTAGAAAGTGTTCAATATTGCTCAATATTCAAGTTTTTAAATCTAGTAAATTTTGTAGTCAAGTAGTAGTAGTAGTAGTAGCAAAGTTTGATTCTTAATGATTTTGAGCTGCCGTACATTATACATCAATAGATATTCATTTAATTAATGTTTATGCTGCATATTGGTTCAGTTGTGTGCTTACCTGTAGTTATGTTTTAGACTGATAATGACCAACAAATAAAACACATCATGTGTAAAATTTCAGCAGTTATACTCACAAACATACATTATGTCTATTCCCATTGAAGTCACACTTGGTCCATTTTCTATCTAATCAAGAATGAATAAGATTTGTTAGTTTTCCTTTGACGTCTGTTGCCAGGAAATTATGTGGAAAATATGGGACCAGCAAAGTAAAGTGTAAAGTAAAGTAAAGGAAAATTTTTCATCTGTTGGGAAGCGAGATGGAGGACGGTGTTTCTACCTGTACAATAGTCGTCATCTTTCTCATGCCTCTGTAATGTTTTGAATATGTGATACAAACAATGAGTGAACTGCAAATTAATTATTAATATAGAAACCTTTTCCCGTTAATGTTGCAGATGTCAAGTGAAGAAAAGTAGCACCTCAAACCTCCAAATGTCATGGTATTTCTTTACCTTCAAGGCAGAGGAATTGCCAATGGAATAAAACTTGTCCTCCCAAAAGGTTGAGAGCCCCCTAATGTTCTGACCTTTTGGCGACAGTCAGTCTCGCAGTCTCACCCAGGGTCTTCATCCAGAATGGGAAACAAAAATGTGACCTTCTGGTTGAAACATTATCAATGAAACGCCACCCTTGGGGCTGTCAAAGGTTTGCTCATCCACGAATAACCCTTTGTTTTGTATTAGCTCTTCCTCCCTGCGGTGACTTATGAATGGATGCTTAACCTTTACTGCAGTTTGTTTTCTGTGAATAATACGCAGGGCATACTGTATAATGCTGTTCACTAAGGAGAGTGTTGGCACTGAAAATATTATAAAAGGTGAAATGCAGTTGATGGAAAACATCACATAGGACTGTAACAGAGTTAGACAAACAAGATCCCAACACAACGCACTCAAAGGTTGCTGCCTCAGTAATATTTTGAATGTGTTGTTAGTAGTACATACCTTGTTTTCTTGTTCACCTTCTCCACATACAATTGTTCCATGTTCCTATGACATCTGCTGCCGCATAAGGACCAGAGTGCTACTACTTTCCTTACGATCAGGTGTTGAAACATTTCACCTCCCAGCAGTGAAGAACATATGCAGTTTCTAAATAAAGCCAAAACCCTCAAAGTAGTCACAGCACAGATGAAGCTGCAACAAATCTAGCAATGCCAGTCCAATAAATCGTAGGTGGAAGAAATAAGTGGAATTAATTACAAAAGACAATGTTTTATCGTTAACATTGAAGGAGCTATTTGTAAATTTTGCTAGTAGTACATAACCAACTTTGGTATCAACAGCTGTTTACTTACCAGTCCAGAAGATAAGTTGTGAGTTCAGCATTCACATTCCTTTATTCGGCAAGAGCTGTCTCCAGCGGTGAAAAGCAACGCCAACATCTACTGAAGTTAGCACGCTAACCAGCTAGCC
>NW_019522645.1:104546-115886 GCF_002814215.2 Seriola lalandi dorsalis | reverse complement strand
CTGCCTGTCTTTTCTCACCAGGTGATGTGTTTTTGTGGAGCCCTGAGTCACTGGTCATCGTAGTGGAGCTGAAATCCACTGATTCACAGAGGGAAATCTCGCCTGCTGTGAAAAACAGAGGAGCAGAAATTTGAATTTGTGGTTTAAAAGGAAATAGGTTTGGTTAGAGAGAGACATGAGGAAAGAGACTGATTTTACCAAGGAAGGGAAACACAACATCAAATTTACAAGTCGTATAACTTTGCAGAAAAATATATTTTATATGCTCTTAATACTATCTTTGTACAGCAGAGCTACGAATTGAGGAAGAGGGAGACCATTAGGACTGGGATTGTTAACATGGGTGTCATTTCTTATTGCAATGCTCTTCAGAATTTGACTTGAGTATCATAACTTTTATGTTTTTAACAAGACAGGCTGACAAAAATCCCACTCTTACTGACAGGAACAGAATTAGATCACAGCATGTCATACTACAGGACAGAACGTTATAATGCTTGATAATCACTGTTCAATTTGTAAGAAAAAAGAATTATATGCAGGATGGATGTGTCACCCCAAAAATTTGATTAAATTACTCTGAAAATATAGCGAGTCAGATGACATTTCCTCCCAGACTCATCCCCCTGTCTTTGTTGTGTTTTGAATCCCCCCCACCCATGCATTGTGTCTTCCTCAGAGCCTCTGTGACTGTAGACTGCTGCCCCTTGATTGTGTTAGCTGTGCCGTGTTTGCTGAGAAAACCAAAGCAGTGACAGATTCTCATAAAAACAACCCAGTGTTTGCAGAACAAACTAATTGCCATATGGCCTTCCTTTCCTGTGTTGGCCTTGATGTGATCTTCTCTTTCAGCAGTATATTGAGCCATATAGAGTAAAAGTAGTCCTCCATCTTTGAATTCCCTCAGCTGAGTTTGTTTAAGGACCCTCTACCGGAGGGTTCCTCATCTGACAAACTCCTCGAGTTTTTGTGAAGCCTTGTCAGTCATGAATCACACGAAACATCATCTAAATATTTTCACCTTCATCACTTGTGTTTCCATTCAGAGGTTTTTTCTTTTGACCTGGGCAATTATTGTCTAACCTGCAATGTTTAACTACACAAGCTCAGTGGCTGCAGCTCCAGGTGCCTGCAAGGTCACCAGGTGGAGATGGAGCCTCAGCAGACGTCCTGTTTGAATAATATCATACTGTTTGCTGTTGAGGAGCTCACAGTTTCCTAGGAGATGCAGCAGACCCTGACAGACAGTTAGATCGGATGCTGTGCAATCAAAGATGTGATGTCTCGGTCTTTTGCTAGCTGACAGTCTGGCTGCCAGATTCATCAGAGTCACCTCACCTTAAGAGAAAAGTTGTGGTCAGAGAAAACAGTGAGATACATTGACAGGCCTTGTTCTGCTGAAGCTTGTTTGCTAATAACCAATAGTTTAGTGAAGTTTGTTGTACAATAAAATAATATGTTTAATATGGTAGTGTAATGCACCATATTAAGTATACTCATGTGAAATACCAACACAAATGACTGAATTAACCAAATGAATTAATGAAGCATCACCTTTATGAATGGCACCTTAATCAGGAAGTGATTTAGGTGGATTACGGGCGTCACTCCAGAGTCTGGGGTTCGCAAAATGTTTAATAATGCTGTTGTCACTATAAATGGATATATAACTGCAAGATCGGATATAAAATACATTGTCAGTGAACATGTTAATGATAAGTCATAAGACTAATTTGCAACTTGCCAGATGTGATTAACATGTCTTTTCAAGAGAAAATGTTATCCATCCAATCAAATGACATTTCCTTGAGAAGATATTTTCTGTTGTTAATTAGTTTTATATAAACATAAGGTCCAAGTGACAGGTTGAAAATTACCTACTCAAACGACTACTCAACAGTGCTGAGAAGTTTCCATCAGGTTTACCATTTCATAAGACGATATGGACGGCCCTCATGTGTGACAGATGTGTTTCATGTTGTGGACTCTTGTGAGATGAGAATTGCTCTACTTCAGGCTTATAGCTCAGATGAGATTGCTGATAGAAGTGACTGAGGGCGTGTAATTACCTGGAGATGTTTGTGATAATCATGGGCAAGACTGACTAGTGGCTATACTGCTACTATAGCTGCAGGTAAGAATGAAGTTGCAATAGTGTTTGCCACCACACATGCACCACTTTGCTATTTCTGTATAATGCAAATCCTTTCCTGAAGTTGTCATTTAGGGCCCAGTAAAATGACATGTGACTCACAGAGCCTGCAGGTTGTGGGCTGGTTTAGTGTGATGGATTGTGGTCGTTGGAGGGTGCAGCAGGAAAAGTCTAACTGCAAACAGTGCTAGCTACAAAGTGTATATATTTAAGAGAGAGGGTTTATTAAGTTGCATGGTCAACCTTGTGTACAAAGGGGCTTTTCAAAAAAATCAAGTTTGAACTAATGACAACTAGAGCACAAATTGTTGAAATTAGTGTGAAAGCAGGCCCACGTAGAATGAATGTGGTTCTAGTCTTTCGTGGTGCGTTCCCTGACTCACTTGAGTGACTAATCCAATTGGATGACTTCAGATTTGCTGTTTCAATCATTTCTCTGTGAGGCGGTTGCAAGGCAGCTGAACTCTAAGGTTATCACACGTTACTTAGAGTGTGTGCAGGACTTGCCTAACCCCAACCCTCTGTTTTGCATTAAGACAACATTAAATACGTACAGGACATACAGTAGTTCAGATTGACAGCACCTTTCCCACCATGGATGAGTACTGGGTGAATTTTGAATTCATACAGATTATAACAGATCTTTAATGATGACCTTTGACTTTGAATTTTGAATAAAAAGTTAAAGCCTTATTATACGGTGGTGGACATGCATATTATACTGTATAGCTGTCAATACTTGTTCCTGTTTGCCAGTACCTGTAGTTGACTTATGTTGTGATGCTTGTCATGAATAATTCCCCTTATCATTAAATAATTTAACCACTGGTATATTCTTTTTTATTTTACCTCATAGATCATCAGAGCACACTTAACCTTCATTAGGAAACATTCAGAGGCAGTAGAAGTAGATTTTGTTGAAATCAGTTCAGCATTGTGTTTTTTTGTTGGTATTTAATTATCTTTAGCATCATAATTGCCTGTCAAAGCTCAACGCCGGCTGCAAAATGTGATGAATGAGTAATTTTGAATAATCAGCAAATGTCCTAAATTAATGAATGACTAGTCCTTAATTTAAATGTATTTAGCACAATTAGTATGCTCAACAAACATAGCATTAATCTAAAAATAATAGTGCCCGGGTCGAGGGTATGAAATATATATTTATTTGATGTTATTTCCAGTTTCACGCAGACGATCCGTCAGGGACCATAACAAGGCTCATTCCTGCTCCACAGTCAGCCATTATAAAGCAAAGGTGTAACATTTGAACACAGACACCGACAGATATATAAATGGGGGGATGTGATCTGCAGTCATTTGATCAGCAGGAACGTGTTGAAAGCCCTGTGGAGAGTCTCTGCAACATAGGATGCTGGCTGTGATCCCAGCTCTTGGCCTTTTCCAGAGGAAGTTGTCCAGAATGAGCCTCTTCATGTTCCTGGCTCCTCTTCCTCGCAGGAGCTGGCTGGGACTAGACGATTCCATCTGGACACGCTTACCACCGCTCAGCTCTGCGCGTCTGTCCTCACTCTGTAACCTAATCATATCTGTTTTTCCCCCTTTTACTTTTTCATTGCACCTAATTCAATAGCCGTATCTATAAGTAACTTACGAGCAGTTCATCTGCAGATTAATCTTAAATTCCCAGAGCATTATGGACGGAGAGCAGTAATTGTACAAATGAAACAAATAATCACATTTTTGTATCACCATTATCTGAAAAATAATAAGCTAATTAAAGTATACGTCTGGTGATATTTTTGACATCATTGAATGTCTAGTTTTGTCCAAACAACAAATCAAAACACCCAAAATATTCAATTTATCTGCAATCATCAAATATTTGCCATTTGTTTTGCTCACAACTTAAACGACGAATTGATTATAATAATAGTTGCCAATTTATGGTCTTTTATCAACTATTCAATTAACGATTGATCGTAGGAACAAGTAGCTTCTGTGTAGCCAAAGCCTGATGTGGCTTTGGGAAGTATTGATAGACGACCTAACACATAACTAGTCTTTATATGGAATTTGTTGGCAGTAATGAAAATGAAGAATACTACCAGCCTTATCCTTTAAAGTGCTGTGGAGACATGCGATCCTCCTTCAAAGTAAAATGCTAATTATAAAGACTATAGTGGCTCAAGTAGCTCCCTTTTTGTCCTCTACGACAGAGGTGGCCGTCTGGGACAAGTAAATGAATAAATATTTATTTTCATTGTAGTTACTGTTACCAGTGTCAGTGTTGTCGTTGCTGCTGTTATTCATTGTATTATTGTGAGAGAGTTCCCAGAGTGATTATGTTGTCTGTGGCATTTATCTCTCTCAGTGTCTGAGCAGAAAGATGACGAATGAGGTAGATTGTGAAGTTTTTTGACTGTTTAGTTTCTAATTGATTTATTAGTTTCCAGTGTGGTCGTGGCTGTAATTATGATATGAGGTCATTGTGTTATCTAAGTGTTGATGTCTTGATTCCTTGTAATGCAATTCTGGAATCATCTGGTGGTTATACATTGTAATCTGTTATTTTATTACTAATTTCATCATATTTGATTAGATATCTTGGAGCTCATAACCATAATAGGCTAATTGTTGATGGTGGTTAGCTAAGGTTAAAGTTAATGAAGTTTTATATTGGATGTTAGAGAGAGAG
Source organism: Seriola lalandi dorsalis (assembly GCF_002814215.2). NCBI lineage: Eukaryota > Metazoa > Chordata > Actinopteri > Carangiformes > Carangidae > Seriola > Seriola lalandi. Next base: position 111,075 of record NW_019522645.1, on the reverse strand, counting down.
AGAGAGAGAGAGAGAGAGAGAGAGAGAGAGAGAGAGAGAGAGAGAGAGAGAGAGAGAGAGGGCTAAAGCCTTTTCAAAGCAGCAGCTGGCTGACGTTTGAATCATTATTATTAAAACACTTTTGTGACGAATTCATACACATATAATCTCCAATAAGTATTTTTGGCCTCCATCTTTTTCAAGTTGGAATAAAGCATGTTTTAATAATATTTAATATTTAATATCTACTAATATTTGGTTTCATTTCATCTATGTTAACCTATTCTTTAAATTGTATGTATGTTTATTTACATACTCACATTAACAGTGTGAGTGGGCATTGCTGTTCTATGATGTGATGAGAGAATAGTATAGTACATCAGTTTCTCACTCAGGTAGTCAGCAGGATCAAATGTGTGTGTACATACAGTATGTGCAGCTTCAAGTTCCCTTTACTGAAGGTGAGCCACAGCCTCTCTAAATGTTTGTGTCCCTCCATGCTTTTTAGAAAGACGTTCACAAATGAATGTGCAGAGATTCAGATGTTTTAGATGCCACCAGTAATGAAATTCTGCCCTGGAGGAAACATTAATAGTTAATCCCGGAGATAAGTCCTCGCTGTGAAAAGGCTGACCTTGATGGTTTGGCTGAAAACTCACATTTCTTTGTGTAAACAACAGCATGATGCTGAAATGAACTTATTCTTCTGTACATGTTACAATATGCAATGTATCTTTCAGTTTGTCAAGTTCCCGCTCCTTGATGAACCATCATCAGTCCTGAGGCTTTTTACACACACAGTGCCATACTTAGTCTGCGCTGCACTTACTGCTCAGTTGAACACAGAATCAGTGTCAACTCGCTGCTGACATGTTGTCATGTCATTTATGGAACGACTAATTTTTTCTTCTGAAAAACAACACAAAACACAATTCCCAATCTAAGCACTGGAGTCATCTCTAATCTGATTGGTTGCGTTTTTGAAAGGTGGCAAAGCTCAAATAATGTGAACACTGAACACAGCAAAGAGGTGTAAAAACCAAGGTGTCGCTGCCTTAAGCAGCCTGAAGTGCAACAAACACTCGCTGTGTCATGTAACGCTGCATCGTTTGATGGATGTCACTTTGACGCCTGCAGCACATGGACCTCCATAACCACATCCAGCTCACTACTGGTTTATGTCCCAAAATGACTGAAAAACTACAAGAAAAATAGCAATTATTATGAAAAAGGTGCAGTAGAAACTGCCTGGTTAATCCTTTGTCTTTGTTGTTGTGTCTGTATCAGATAAAGTTTGGTGCTTTTTTTTCTTTGCTGAACTGCTGCCTACCTCTACATCCACTTACTTCCAAATAACCTCCAAATCTCCACTCACCGCCTGAGAAAGCTGCTTTCTACTGCACCACCGCAAAGATCCTGAAGAGTCTCTCATTATGGAAGTTTAACGGCTGAAAATACACACACATTAAAAGGAAATCTCTTTTTATTAAAAACACAGCCTTGAGAGAGCAACAATGGGAGCTGCAGCTGGCTTCGGAGGAGAGAAGTGCGTCAATCAAATGAAACGGTTGTTATGTAGTTAAGTTGTTTCTGTGCTTTTTTTTTCTATTAAAAGTCCTTGGCTGAGTATACAACAAGCAATATGATGCAGTTACACCTACAGACACTGGAGCTTAATGGATAAAGCAGTGTGTTTACTCTCAACTCCCAAGGCCGCAAGTTCTGTCCGTGTGTTTTAAAATGAATTTGTGTGAGCGAGAGTTTGATCTGGTGTTATTGGTGGGAGGAGGAACGGTGTGTGACTCAGTCAAATAAATAGTTCCACATATCGCGGCATTAGTCATTAAAAAAAAAAAATAAGACATGGGACGCAGCACCTCGTCTTTTCCCTTTATAAACTCATAATAGCAACCGTTTGAGTGACTGGACCCACGCAGTCTACAGTTTTTTTAAAAAATGTTTTTAATTATTTTCTCCCCCTCAGCCAACCTCCGACTCAGTCACAGGCATAATGATAGACTGTGTTAGCAGATGATGTGGAGCATTTCCAGGGTTAAAGCTTCAAAATGCACCGGGTCCTCCTATGCTGAGGATGCTGAAATGTGTTTTTGCACAAACGTCTCCTCCAGAAAATGCAAAGAAAACTTCATGCTCTAAAGTGGATTTTCTCCAAGTCAAAAATCCCTCAGGATGATTTGACATTTTCCTGAGTTCATGTCATGTGGGTGATTCTCATATTTGTGTGCAGCGATGTGTGTATCGGTGTTTGTGCGTGGGCACCATCTGCTGGTCACATTTGGCAGCATTTCATACAACAGCTGTGTTTTTGTTAGTGAGCTCATTGCAGTGACCCCTCCTTACCCCTCCTGAGTTAAATCAGTACTTTGGCAGGCGGCCCCTGCGGCTCAAGAGCCCTTCTATCTCACCACTTTAATGCTTCATGAAAATGGATGTAGAGGGACAGAGAGACATAATGACAAAAACTCATTTTCTGCTGTGCCATAAGGATGTCAAACCTCTTTAGATACTTAAGAGATATAACTAAAAGGCAGTAATTGTAGGTTATGAGTATTAATCACATTACTCAGCTCCCAATGTCACATTGCCATTAATAACAGTGATTTAACCTATAGGCTGTTAACAAGGACTTCCACATTTGCTTTTCTAAACACTTGGTGGGCCGCTCTCATGTTGCCACGATTGAACAGACAAAGGAACGAGCACTACCCACAGAAACTCAGACTTCATCAGCATAACACACCAGCATACGGACATTGTAGTCACACTGTTTGATCGACAGGTGATCTGTGATAATTGCAGTGCCGAAGCAGCGCAGCAGTGAAGACTTTTATAAAGATGGTGAAGAGGAACGCAAAAAGAATGAAGATCTTGGATTAAATCATTTAAACTCTTTAAATACTGAAGGAAGCAGTTACATGCATATTTGAGATTCAGCTTGTGATTCATTTTCTCCATTTCCTTGATCAATTTGCTGATGTGGAGGTTGTGAAACAGACAGAAATAGAGCTCTTACAAAAAGCATCACGGTTATAGTCAAAATATTCCAGTGGGAGGGTCATATTTGCTTTTGTCTGCTGCCATCTTAAGCACATCAGTGATAAGCATCTGGACAAACACTCCTGTCACCCACATACATGCAGATGAACTCTGACACACAGTCAACGTGATCTCTGAATCCCTGAAAATGACCATAGTGTCAACCGGTCTGATGTGATGTTTGTTGGGAATAGATGAGAAAAACACTGTGGTTTACATGTGAGGTGACTGAATGAACTGTGTATGTAAGGTAAGAGCAACTTGTGTTTAGAGTGTGCTACTTATCAAGGGAAATGTTTAGGTACAAGCAGAGTTAGGACTTACGTATGTTTGTGTATTTTGGCTGCGTTCACAAGGTTTTGTTTTGGGTAGAGGAGGTTTGGGTCAGTGGCCGTCTGTGGGTCAAAGATGAAACTCTGCTTGATCTCTGTTTTTTCCATCACCCCCCCATCTCCTCTGGGAAAGCACTATTCACTGGAGATACCAGTAAAAGTTTAAGTGACATTTCCAGAGTTCCTGTTATCTATTATCTCAAGCGGGCTCTGTTTTTAGACAGAGTGGGGCCCCTCTGACCAGCGTAATGAAAATCTATCCAGGCTGCAGCCTCTCAACACCACACAGCTCTGGCATGTGTCTACACACACGCAGAGCTGTAATCACTGGTTAATGTTTGTGCACTGATGGACTGAGGAAGAAAAAGTAGATGTAAACTGTTGTGCTTGGTGGTTGCCAGTTTACTCCTGCATGAAGGGAGTGCTGGACACAGCTAGATCACCGGTGATACGAGCTAACAACGCTATAATTCAGGCCTGGCCATATTTAGGCAGGGCTCAGTGCTATGTAAACACAGCTTACCGCTCAGGGGAGGGCTCAATCCTGCACTCGTGTCCGTGTCCATCAACAGAGCTTGCAGATAGCTCGGCTGAGAAAGGTAATGAAGGTTGTCAAGCGCTAAAGAAAAAGTGGATCAGGAGAGTTTAAAGATTCCCACAAGTGTCTCTGAATATGCAGTGCATCACTACAAGACAGACCCGGGGGTTATTTTATGAAGAATGCTGCTGAGATGGACGACGTGGACTACCTGTCAGGACTGAGAGGGCTGCACAAGAGGTCAGCATAAGACAAGGGCTTTCTTAACCCCCTTTGCACGGCAGCATGAGCGAGTCCCTCTGCGAAAGCTCCGGGGAGGCTGGTCCCTTCCCATGCAGCAGCACTCAGCCCATCAAGCTGAAACCGCAGTCAACGTCTGGCTCGCCCTGCGGATCCCCCAGGATGTCCCCCTGTGACTCTCCTCGAAACTCCCCCCGCCACTCTCCTCTGCTGTTCCGCAAACTCCTGATGAACCGTAACATTGCCCTGCAGAGGCGCTTCACCTTGGCACACACACCCAGGTAGCGTTAACACAGAAGATATTACACTTTTTTTTTTTGCAGGAAAGTTGTTGTCGTACATGGATAAGATCATTTCCAAGTTTGATTATAAGTCATCTTCGGTCTTTTAGACATTGTGACCCTGCTGAACTTGAATAAACTCAAGTACATGCATTTGTTTCAGGGGCTGATAGGTAATGGGGCATGTCTCAGTATGACACTAGCTGCTTGTGCACGTTATCAACATGTGTGTCATGGGTTTGCTTTGAGAAAAAAAGCCCCATTGTCTGACAAGAAGGTAACTGTGGGAAGTCACGATTTTGTTGACGTCGGGGCTGGTGTCATCTCAATGGACCTCGTTGTTCTTGCGATGAAAGAGAGGGTCTTGTTTTGTGCCTAAGGTGTTCATCGCTGCATTCAGCAGGCCTGGCGCAGGTCAAATAGTGAGGAGAAAGGATACTATAGCAGCATACGCACTTCTAAACAGAACACCTGGAGTCGGAGACAGGCAGGGGGAGATTAGAGACACCTCACCACAGTGAATACAGTGTTGACCTTTAATGCAACACCTTCATTCATTTCATTCCTCATGACTGAAATCAGGCAGCATGTGTCTCGTTTACGTCAGAACAGATCAAAGCTGATTAGCTGATAGCTCGAGTTGCCTAAATTGGTATTTCATGTCTCAAATAACTCAAATGTTATGTTGAGCCCCACGATGTAATGTGATTGATGGAGATTATCAGTCATTTCAGAACTGAATGTCAACTATAGATGTCAGAGTGACTTTATTAAGTCATTTTCTGATCTCTAAAATAGAAACTAACCATGTCAGCGCGAGAAAAAAAGACGTGCTGCCGGGTAGTGACATGGTGTGTAGATTTTCCATGTACACAACCATGACCTCTAGGTCAACTGAGGGAATTGGTGAGAAAGCTGCGCCGAAGGAAAATCATCCTTCTGTCTTAAGCCATCATTTTTCAGCCTCTTCTGTAAACACACGGTAAGAACTATTTTTAGGAGCATATGCTGATGTTCGTGAACAACTGTTCAAATCAGTTATTTGTGGAAAGTTATTTAATGAGCTTTAACAACATTTTGATTGTTTTTGTAGAAACGCTCACAGTGTTGCTCTTTCATCTTAATACTGAGAAGTAATGGCATTTCCCACAGCTATCTCAACTATGTTGTTGTAAGTCATTTGATATCATTGACTTGTTGTCACCATATGGCTGCGACGGTTTCTTTCATGTGGCTGCAGGCTGTTTGCAACAGTAGTGTTGTTTTTTTCCTGTGGTTTTAAACCTTGCTGTCAGTTTCGTCATAGATTCACACGTTACATCAAAAGGAAAAAAAAAAAAACTGCCTTTATGAACCTTTGAAAACCCAGAGGAACGTTGATCTTATGATGCAGTGTCATTCCCGTTGGAGTTATTTTGGTTACATGCATGGAGCCGACCACAGACACCATCTGCACCTTTGCTTCCTCTCATTGCTCTTCATTAATCCAGTTACTGTTCAACCACATTCAACTGACACATTTCTTATTAAACTCTGATGAGCACAGCTCCCCTGCCCGTCCAACTCACACCGACCTTTCTGAGGAAGGTAATTAAAGCTAACCAAATTTAACCAGATGTGCCAGAGAGTAAATGGGAGCAATTATTTTATCCTTTGAAATCTGAGTTCACTGAGCAGAGCAAAGCTTCAAGTAACACCACCATTAACCTACAGTATATTAACGCACTATAATAAATACATATAATAAAATGTTAGTCATTACAGTTAAAAAAAGAGCAAGCAGCTACCAGCATAGCTATATAGTTTTCATAAAAGCTGTACAGGAATTTATTTAAAACAACGTCAAAACATCCTTCATCAGGTAAACAGTATACCTGAATGCCTTTCCCTCCCCTCCCCCATACCCTGTAACTGTTTGCCTGCCTGGCTGTCTGCCGGGAACTGTAGAGGAGGCAGCTTGTAAATACGGTGTGTGTATTTACGTCATCCATCGTTACATTTCAGTGTTGTCATTACGCCGGTCGCTCGCATCAGGTTTAAACTTCTCAGTGTGGTCAGCTGCTTGTGGACCTCAGAGGGAGACCCCCCCCCCCCCCCCCCCC
>NW_019522645.1:95301-104526 GCF_002814215.2 Seriola lalandi dorsalis | reverse complement strand
CCCCCACCCAAAAGTTCTCACACCGCCATCAGTCCAGTGCAAACAACAGCAGATTGAAGGACGCATGTTTGGCTTCACTTCACACTGACGTTGTTGTTGACCTCCAGTGTTTGTCACATTACCTGTGTCTTACTCCTGCCTGCTGTTTCAATATTCATGCATTTTTATGCTTTTGTGCCGGCGACAACGAGGACCGGAGGCATTATGTTTTCAGGCTGTTCGTCCATCGCAATATCTCAGTAACTCCTCAAGGGAATCCCTTCAAATTTGGCACAGATGTCCATATAGACTTATTCACTTATGATTAGATTTTGGTGATCATAGGTCAAAGGTCAAGATCACTGTGAGCTGCCCAGTGTCAACAGGACAATACAAGCAAAGGAAAAAATTGAGCTGACTGCAGACGAAGATAATAATAATAATAATAATAATAATAATAATAATAATAATGAATGATAATAATAATAATAATAATAATAATATTAATAACAACAATAAAATAGAAAAAGGAAAAAGGATTAAACAAGCATTAGATAATACATGAACCAAAACAATATGGATAAAACAAGCATTAAATAAAGTCCAAAACAAGACTGCAACTCAAAGATAAGGACAAAACTACATCTTTAGGTTGTTTTTAAAGTTAATTTATTTTCATATTTATCAGATTATTCCAGTTATTATCATAAAGTACTTTGGTTTAAATTATGGGTTTAATTCCTTGTATAACTCTTTTTTTTGGGGGGGGGGCATTTCTTGTAATTTTTGGGGCATTTTGCCTTTATTTGACAGATGACAGCAGAGAGGTGACAGGAAATGATGGTAGAGAGACTCGGGCAAACTTAATTTATGGATCACCTTTAAAGGGTAACACTTTAAGTCCTCTTGTTTAGCGTTTATGAGCAGTATACTTACATTTAATAAGTGGTTTATAACACATTATAAAGTAGTTGTAAGCAGATACAAGGACATTTTAAATGTTAATTAATATACAGTATTTGCCAACAATTATATATGTCTCCTATGATCTTCTATATTATTACAACAGCCACTTATGGTTGTCTACAGGAGGAATTCCAGTTGTTGACAAATACATTAACACATATATCTGCTTACAACTACAGAATAGACTGCTATGAACCATTTATCAATTGTTTTGCATATAAATAATATAGGAGGACCTATTTGGGAGGGATGTTATGGATCCATAAGTGCAATATTAAAATTGTACGTTTTTATATCAGTCTCTTAAGTCAGATTATTTATTTTACTGATACTTTGGTTTATTGTTATTATTGTAAGGTACTTCGCATAAATGCACTGACCTCTCAACAAGTTATACAACTTTTTGTTGTAGTTGTATTATGTGTCTTTGCAGCATCCTCTTTTGCAGTGTTCAGGCAGAGGTTAGGGAAGTGGTTGTGGTGGCTTTGACTGTTGCCATGCAACAAGTGTCCTTCTATCCAAAGCTGAAATGTTTGAAACTTTAAGTGCTACCAGCTAGACATGCAGGATCTGCCCTCACTGCTGCCAAGGGCTACTCCTCTCCTCTGTAAAAAAAGATGGCAGCACTGAAGAAGATGGCCGCAGCAGGGAAAACACGACAGATGTATTGTAAGGGACCAGTTTTGATGAGTCACGCACATGGTTGACAGCTGGGTGCTGGTTTCACATGGTGTAGCTTAATCTATATTATAGCACGTATCTCTGCTCGTGAGCCATATGCTGCCCTTACATAATTAAATGACCAAGAAAGGACTACAGAGGTTCCAGATTTTTTCTAGAGGTTTGAAATGCTTGAGAAAGTGATAAAAATGTCAAGAATGAAAATATAAATGCTCCCTCCAGGGGATGGCATCTGATGATGTCATAATTTACAATCATGCCAACGAATATGTTGACTTTATTTCAAGCACAGGGCTTTAACAGCTCTGTATTGGTGAGATCTCACTGCTGACTCCTTTAGGTTAAGATGTTATTGCTGGGAATCTCTTGTCGGGTTTCAGACGGAGGATGTGTATGTGTCTATGATAGGAGTGTAATCTCACCTCTGAGCCAGTAGTGTGTTGGCTGAAGCACCACCCCATGCTTTAGCTTCTGACTTATTATCATACAATGTGTGAAAAGTTAATGAGTATAGAGAAGTTGTGAAATTAGTCTTCACACTCCTCTTCTACCTTTCTCACTCTTTTTGTCGTAGTTGGCTTTTACTTCCTCATTCCTCAAGCAACAGCAACAATTTTTATCTGCATTTTTTCACTTGTTTTGCCATTTCAGACACTAAAGGATTTATTATTCTATTGAAATAACAAACTGCAGATAAGTGGAAAATGCAGTCCTATTTTAAACCATTATGTGACACTTGAAATCTCATAAAACAGATATATAGATCGGTTAACATACGTAAATGTGTGTTTGGGGCTTTTTGTGTAAAATGTTTTGCTCTGCATCCTTACATGCCCTTCATCACCCCCCACACCCCCCCCTTGCCACCCTGCCCAGCAGCAACTCTAACAATATCCCCCTGTAATTATGTAGCTGCAGGGCAGCACAAGGAGGGTGTCGGGTCAGGCGGCCCATTGATCTCACGTGTCAACGAAGGCTGAGCCAAGCCAGCTCTGCCAGACACAAAAACACCCGCCAGCCACACAGGGGAGTCAGATCTCCCTTTAACAAGTTGGGACACACCAAAATGTTACTCTGTAACTTTCTAATTGTTGGAGTGTTTTCAGTATCACAAAGCTCAGACAAGGTCAACCCTTGCTGCTTTGGAGTTGTCTTATATATCCGAAAGTGCGGCTTAAAAAAGGACCACCCTGTAATTTGATACCAGAACTTACATATCCGTCTTGTTATTGGATATCCTGTACAAAACAGGCATCATCGACAGTTCCAGAGGACTCGGTGGGCTGTCTTCAGCCCCCACAGCGACCTCAGGGGACTCCGCAAGCTCTCACACTACTGGAGGAAGAGGTCAACCCTCGCTGACGCTACCCTGCAGTATCATCGCTCTCAGCAACAACTCAACCCTTCCCCTTTCCTGCAAACAGAGTGAGTTAGTGACTGACAGAGAAGCAGATTAACAAAGCTGCTGAAAAAGCTTCTCACCAGATTTGGAGCTGTGCTGCTAAAGACCCTTCAGGAATGTAGTCAATGTCATATCTGGGATTAGTTTATGTATTTACAGCGACAACAATCCAGTGAGAGAGAAGACACAACTGTGGAAAATCCTTGAAGCTCTCTTTCTACCCCGTCCCTGTGGAGAAACTAATTAAATATCACACTCCAATCAGCCTTGTTGAGGCTTGTCCGGGAGATCGGTGCAAGAACTCTTCAACATTCCTGAAAAGTTTACCCTCCATCCTGAGGCAGCGAGCATTAATTAGATCCGTCCTCCATCTGACTGCTTCAGTTTTGTCTCACCTGGATTCGTACCGTGTTTTGGTTTGTCGCAATCCAAAACCACATGGAGGCGATCCCCAACCGGCTGGTGATTCATGGGAGAGAAATAACAGACTGAGTTGAAAAGTTCAAGAATCTTAATAAGATGCGCAGGTTGTTTTCTTTACAGTCCAGAGTGTCTCGTATGAGTCTGGAGCTTGAGGGACAATGAACAAAGACCTCCGATTGACAAGGAAAGGTCCGCTGACTGGTTTTGGACACGGCCGGAGACACTCGTGCTTGGGGTATGTTCCTAAACTATGCACCCTGCATCTTTTCTGTGCTCATATTCATGAGAGGGGAGTGTTCATGCAGACTGCAGATCACAGCTACACACATGGCTCGCAGACCTGCAGTGGCAGTTAAACTATCAGGGCTACAGCAATAGACAAAACACTGTATGTGGCTGTTTTTAGATAAGACACGGTATACATTCAGTACATTCATAATTCATGTACTGTTATAGTTGATAATACCGATGTTAGCTGTGAGTGGTTTTGTAGGTTTTTTTTTTTTTTTTTAAAGAGTTACCTTTTGGTCTGAATTGAATAGTGACAAAGAGAAGAAGAAGTATTTGTTCATGGGAAGACACAAGCTTATACTGTATTTACTTAGCATGACAGATACTAGGCTAATAAATATTATGGTGTGCAAGCATGACGTGAGGAAGAGGGATAATTGGATATCCATTTTCCTGACAGGGGTGGGAATCACAGAGTAACTCACAATGCGATACTATCACTATACGTTGCCCACAATAACAATGGTGTCACGATACAGTGATTCTGCGACTCTTGATACTGTGTAACAAAAGAAGAGAGATAACAACAGAGGCTTAGCTTAGTGCCTGGTGCATAATCAATTTGTTTTATGTAAAATTAGACTCAGGACAGAGAGTTACAGACCTCAGTCTCTGTCTCAGTCACCTTCAGGCTATAATTCAGAAGAAAATAAAATTCCCAGTGTGTAGGTGATTGTGTGTGTATTTACGTTCGGTCTCATTAGCAGCGAACTGGTGACTGCTCTGCTCCTCATGAAGCATGAACCCTACGTGTGTTTTTATCTGTGTGTTGGTATGTGAGTGTGTAAGACCTACTCTGTCGTTGTCAGGAGAAATAGAGCCTGTATGAGTGTGTGTTTGTGTGCAGGACAGTGTCTCTGGTCTGGCTGTGTGTGTGTGTGTGTGTGTGTGTGTGTGTGTTAATGTCACCTCTGTATCTGTATCGATTTTATTTGTGCCAAGAGCTTTGTAAAAGCCAAAGTGGGCCCAGACTTTCAACTTGACAGAATTCGGTACATCTGTGATTTCTCTTCTCCTGCTGTCCTGTCCTGTTCCTGTCTGTTTCTTTTTCTTCACCTTGAGTTTACCCTCATTCATTTGATAGGCGCCACCTCGAGGAGTCATGAAGTCGTGACTCTGGTGAGTCAAATTACCAGGGAATCCATTTAGAGCACCTGCATGTTTTACATTGCTATATGGCGCCAGTGTATCAAAGACATATTGCAAGAGGAAGTAATTGAATATATTTCAAATATATTTTTGTCCCACCCCTACTTCCTGCTATCACATCAATAGATAATATCTCAGCTGCACCATGTGCGCAGACTGTAGATCTCTGAAAAGAATGTACTTACTGTGGTAAAGAATGAAGTCTGAATTCAGAAATCAAGAAATTTGTCTAAAGCTGCAGCGGCATCCGCAAAGAAATCCACTGAGGCACATAATCCAATGTCTAGTTTGCAATAAAGGTTACGAGTCTCTTGTTTCTACTCAGCCAGAAACCTTTGCTCTCTTGGTCTGACTATCACTGTTGTTATCGTGCTGTCTATCTGCACAGCATTGTTCGAAGTTTAGGGGCCCACCCATGCCTTGTTCATATCATATGAGATGGATTGCAGAGAGGGGAAGGATTTACACTGCTTTACGTCAATGATGTAGAATCACATCCTTTAAATCTGGGTTCATTTGCCTTGAATGACAAAACTTTAGCTGACGAGTTGATGTGAATTCTACTTACAAGTCGGAAACTGATAAGCACTGTCATTTTGTTTTGATATGTAGCAATAGCATATATTCATTCTTGCAGAAGGAGACAGTGCATGCTGAGATAACCTGGGTTTATCAGTGTGTGAATGAACAGGAGTGTGTTCCTCAGAAAGTTCAAACTGCAGAGAGGCTTCATGTGTTGAGGTGTGTGTTGGCCACTGTGTTATTAGGCATTGCTTGAGCTGAACTCTTTGCTGGCATTTTACCCAACAACCTCTGAGAGGAAGCAAGTTTTGTTTGTAACAAGTATTCAACGGACTTCCTGTTTTTACTGAAAGTCTCCCGGAGACATTTCTCAGCACGATGACCCTGAGACAAATGTTGCTGACTGAACACAGAGCTCTGAAACTCTGAGCGTTAGACCATCTGGACATGTCTACAGTTTACATTTATATACATGCATATAGGCCTCAGTTTGTGTGTGTGTGAGGCCCACTTGTTGTTACTGATGTCATAATGAGGGATGGACTGATAACAATAACACTCCGTGCATGTGTACTGAGTCATGAGCACATACGTGTGCATGTTTTCAGTACATGTTCCCATTGTGTCCATGATTTTATACATTTCGGTGTGTTGTGTTTTGCGTGTGCTCCAGTCTGTGTGTTCATGCCTGTTCCTGTCCCCGTACCGATGAGCATTAAACTGGGCTGGGATCAGTGGGCGCCACCCAGCTCTTTATTCTGCTGCTGGGTCAGTGGTTGTGACTGATGATACCACATCCCAGTGCTACCGCAAACACATGCGCCACCTTGACGACCACAAAGAACAGTTAAACAATTGTTGATCCAATTATTCCCTTATAAAACCGTTGTGAGTACAGAGGTGGACTTTACTGTAAAGTGCACACATACATTGTAGAAACATGATGTTTGACCTTTTGAAAAACCCAAAAATAATTTAACATGGAGCGTTTCTGATGAGAAGTGTATCTCTAAACCAATAATCATTTTGGAGAGATAGTGGATTTATCGTGAAGCATTTTCATTATTTTTTATCAGGCTCTACACTGTGATTATGTTCATCCTTCACTTATTTCTATATTTTAATACACGTGTGAGCCGAGTACAGTAGTTCAAAAGTATCTGTAAATTTTCATGTTAGCAGCCACTACCTTCACTATGTTCAGAAAAAAATATATCTTAAATCCCACTTCCTGTATTTGATTTGCTTTTAATCCCTCCAGGATGAAGAGGAGACTTTTTATTTTTATGTCAAACACTATCATACGTTTGACTGTGCTGTGTCTGGGAGTAGTTCGAGGTTTTAGTTAAGAAGAGAGGATGATGAAATGATGCTGTTGTAATGTCAGAACGTTTCTTAACGATGTAGCCTTCTGAATTAGCATGTAACGGTTACCACGGATGATAAAGAACTGTCATTGTTCTTGATGGAAGAGTTTGCTCACAGTGCGAGCAGACACTGTCTCCTGAAATCTTGTCTGAGCGGCCTCTACGTGACGAGCAGCAGCAGACACCTGACCACTGTACAAACCGTCATGTTTGTTTGGAAGGAAGCAGCTTTGGATTGCAACGTTGCACTGAAAGGATGTTGTTGTGTGTGAAATGTTAACAATCTTATCTTGAAATGTTGATCTGCTGATGTTGGATTTTTTGATTTTTTTTGATTTAGTCAAGGGTGAGAGATATATGGGAAATTTGTAAATGCTACTGTTATGATTTGGCAGATTGTCAGAGTGACTTCCCAAGAAAAAATGAGTCAACATGTACAACAGCCTGATCATTTACACATTAAAGGTGACGGCGGTCAGGTCATCCTAACTGAAGCAGCCTGTCAGTACAGCACCGCTCCCAGCTTATCATCCAGTGCACTCCCAGTAAGAGACATGTTTATGACCCAGTGCAGCCACAGCTGAGTCCAAGCACAGTGAGAGAGATAAGGAATGGGGGGTGTGTGTGTGTGTGTGTGTGTGTGTGTGTGTGGGGGGGGGCAACAATAACACAACAGACCCTCAAAATAAAACCCCCGAGCCTGGAATAGTTCCCCAGCTTCGCCAGCCTGGCTGCACATAACACATATAACACACGTAACACGTGAATGTGACATGTGTTTCTTGTTTCTCATGTACACACACACACACGCACGCACACACACACACACACACACACACACACACACACACACACACACACACACGCACACACATTCAAGTGCACCCTGTAACAGCCACCCGTCCCAAAATACATATTGATTGTTCCACCAGAGAACTGCTGTAGGTACTTTGAGGTCGTGTTGCCAAACTAGACGTTGTGTTGGAAAAACAGTTGAGAGAAGTTCAGGCTTGAGTCGATTTTTGTCCTTCTAGTTGAGATGTGATGTAGGAGATATTTATGCTGGAAAAGAAGTTCGCTGGCCAGAGGTTTCATTTATAACAACTGAAACTTCAGATCTCTCCTTCACCATCGTTTCAGTGTTGAAAATACACATAAAAATAGTAGTTTTCATGATACTGACTCTTATTATTCTTACAGTTTCTGCCCTGTCGCCTTGCCTCGAGTTTGTACTTTGTGTCTCTCCTAAAGATAGTGTCGAGGCGTAGAGCGACCTCTGCTGGGCGGTCACTCACCTCCAGCACACATTCCTCACATTAAAGTGGAAGTGAATCTGGGTGTTGGATATGCTGAAGTACGTTTGGTCAACAAATAATGGCTCAAAACAGGAGAAAAACGAACAGAAAATGCCCTCTGAAATAACACACACTGGTTAACTGTGACTCCAGGTTGTGTGTTTTGTGGGAGGCACAAGAGAAGCAGCGTGACTTCAGTCCCGCAGAAGGAAATAAATGTGTGTATATGAACCACGGCTGACTGACACCAGGATCCTCTTACAGCCGCCACATGCTGGCACAGGAGGAACCTTAAAGACGCATAAACACTGAGCCTTAAGATGCATGTCAGCGTGAGCACTGCCTGTGGAAGTCCAAATCAGAAACATAAAAGTCAGAATCAGTGCGACTGTTTCTCTCCCACACCAAGCCTCTCGTGTCTGGTTAAAGACGTGTAACCCTGTAGCAGCCAACTGAAACAAAAACGCTGCGTGGCTGGAAGTCACTGCTCTGTGCTCTCAGCTCAGTGTGTCACCTCACAAGTTTCTCCACAAGGTGGGGCAAGACCACCTGTTCTGTTGTTGCAAATCCAGTGCAGTGAGAACAACACAGAGATATACTGTATATATATATATATATATATATATATATTTATAACTGTTTAAGCAGTCACAACTACCATGTGTGTTCAGTGGTAGGGAAACCCTGGGATATGTTAGTGTTTTTAAATGAAGAATGACTTACTACAGGATTACTCTTTTAGACTGTACTGAAATGTTGTTTCCTCTCACTTTATGATTTGATTTATGTGGCACAATTTCACAGACAAAAAGCATTTGTACATAAAAACAGGATAAAAAATACCAGGAAACTTCCAGTGAGGTTAAACATGTATTTTTGATGCTGAAAAGGACTTTGTGTCAAGTTTTACTGATGTTATTTTGCAGATCAGTTTGGTTTAGCCAGGAGAAATAAAGTAAGTGAAGCATGACAGAAAGCTTCTTTAAGAACACATAACCTTGTCTGACTACACTATGAGCTTCCTGTTTTCAAGAAGATTTTTGTTTTGCTTTTTGAAGCCCAGAGCCTGAAGCCCTGTGGCCTCATTGGACTGTTTATACTCAGTGAGAAGCTGAAAGTGTCTTGGAAGTTTCTCTAAAGCGAAGAGAAA
>NW_019522645.1:70301-90301 GCF_002814215.2 Seriola lalandi dorsalis | reverse complement strand
TATAGTTCACGTATAACCACACACAACTCGCACACACACGCATCAGCAGATGAGTATACCTGAGAGTGGCTGCTGCCTTAAGAGTCACAGAGGGCTGAGTGACTAATTTTGCAGGCGGCGTTTCAGAAAGTCATGACGACATTTGCTTTGTTGGGTGGGGAGGGGGATCAAAGTGTCTTTATAATGTCAACCCACCAATAAAAAGCCTTCAAAGGGAGATTGCTAATGAACGCCGAGTCCAGACGTATTTATAGGGCTGATGGATCAACCACATGTGTGGAATAACACAGCCAGAAAGCAGCGGAGAAAAGTAGAGAGCACACTATAATCGTCCAGATCCCTGTAACCCTGCACCCTGTGTAGTTTCCATTAATTCCTAGATGGAAACATACCGCTCCCATCGTCATTGATTTACCTCATGAGGTTGGAGGTTTTACAGTTAGTTTTGGCAAAGAAGCATCCGTGTGCATCTGTGTAGATATTTAACTTCTGCGTTCAGGTTCGTGATGAGGCAGGGGTGGCCATACCCTGCAAGTGTCTCCTCGTATTATGTCCTGTCATTAAGGTTGGGTAATAAAAAGATAATGAGACAATATACATTTCTCACCTATCAGGTTAGTTGCAATACTGTTTATACTGTGGAAGCTCTCACTTTGATATCTATGAGTGTATTAGATCATTGAGGACAATATTCAGGTTAGAGACTGTCACATTAGTGACATCACAGTTTTCCTGAGCCCAGGGTGACGTCTTGTCTTCACGTCTTGTTTTGTCCCAGTATTTAGTTTTTGATGATATAAAACTTAGAAAAGGAGCAAGTCCTCATCATTGACGAGATGGAGCTGGAGCTGCAACAATCAGTTGATTAATCATTAGTCATTTGACAAAAAAAGAATTGACAGCTATTTTGATAATCAATTAATCCTAATTTGTCAAGCAAATATTAATATTTCATCTCATTTCATCTTTTATAATGTGAGGAATCACTGATCACTGATTTACTCTGTTTTATATAATTGTAAACCGAATATCTTTGGGTTTAGGTTCGGACAAAACAAGATATTTCAAGACTTTTTCTTAATTAATTTTTGATTTAAAAGAAAAATCAACTGATTAATCAATAGATTGAAAATATAATCAACAAATGAAACTATATTAAAAATAATCGTTAGCTTCAGCCTCCAGATGGAACCAGAATTAATTCACTGGCTGTTAACTAATCAGTTAACAGCCTAATTGTTTCAACTCTAACTGGGAGGTGCTGAGGAGATGAGCTGTTTTGTGACAATTTTAGATTTTTATGGGTTTTTTCTTTTTTTAGTTTTTTCCCGTCACTATCACAAAAGATCCTGATTTCTCAGGTTGCCTCTTTATTTTACCGGTTTCAGCAAAACCACACTTCCTCTTTGGTCGTCACTTTCATTTCATTTAAAATGATGTGTGCAGTGAAAGAGGATTTCATCCATGTCTCTCCTGCCTCCTGACATACTTGGCCTGTCCAGCTCTTGTCATGAGCAGATCTGCTTCCTCAGTGGTGATGATGAGGCCTGATGTCAGACTCTGACTTACTCATCATGTTTCACCTCCCAGCAGACATCACTGATGTCAACTAGACACTGGCTCACACTGTGAGAACAGCAGGTCACAGCTCATCAGTCTTGCAATAATAATAACAATGACAATGTTTCTGCTTATATTCATCGAGCAGTGACTAACATTACCCTGCGCTGAAACATCAGAGCAACACAACAGCTCCATCAGAAAATGACTGAAAATGACCTTTCAGTGTGTTTGAAGTGTCGTGTAGATGAATATAATCCAATAAATTAGAGGTGCGATGTGATATTTCTGATGGCAGACAGGATTTAGTTGCTGAGGTCAGAGGCGTTTTGCTCCTAGTGTGTCGGTGGCAGTTGTGGTGAAATGTCTCGTGTATGTGCAGCCTTTTGCTCTTCGCTGCACTTCACATGTCGCAGTTCATTGTATTTCCACAAAAAAAAACAAAAAAAACACACACACACACACTTCACTGTTTGTGTTTTAGTAAAAATCATCCGATTGTTTGAATCGTTGCCCTTTTTTCCTGCCATGCAAACCACAGTTTGAATTTTAAATTGCCGTTTCCCACTGTGTTTTGGCAAAGGGTAGTTAGTCATGTAGTTTGAGGAAGTAAGCCAATTTGTATTTTTAAGGTTGATGGGTTGGTTTTCTGATTTCTTTTTATTGAAGCTGTTGATGATATAATATATTCACATTTGACATTTTTGTATTCAGTGCCTCGGATGTATCTTCTCTCTCAATCTTGTCCCACTTTTACTGTTGGTGTATCAACGAGGATTTCAGTAATTCCGTGTTTCCTAGAGGTTTATTTGAAGTATCTGAAGCAGAATTTGAAGCACAGTTCTTCTCTGGCTTAACTTGAAGGTACATCTACTGTACAGGGGAAGAAAAGGCTTGAGAGCAGCTTTGCAAACTGAGCCCAAGGTGTGTAAAACTGATCCACTTACATATCTGCAGCAAAATTCTCCAACTGGGCCAACTTTCATACCAAGTCAAAACTTAACTAACCTAAGCAGAGCTATTTGGGGCGGCTGTGGTCGGGTGGTAGAGCAGGTCGTCCACCAGTGCGCGTGTGTAACTCTCCTTGGGCAAGATACTAAACCCGATATTGCCCTGGATGTATCATCGCTGCGTGCGGTGGTAGAAAAAGCGCTGTATGAATGTGTGTGTGTGAATGGGTGAATGTAGCTTGTAATGTAAACTGCGTCCGAGTGCAATCTGTTTATTTTCAGCGGCTGCTTCATAATAAAAGCCAATGAATATTTCTTCACCGAAAGGCTTTTACTGTGATGCAAACATGGTAGTGTTGAAATAAATGTTACTAACAACTGCAGCCAGTTAGCCTAGCTCTTAAACTGCTCTTTCTTTGTGTGCACCTCATTAAAACAGAAGAACTTTCCACAACACAACAGCTATAAACAAGTGACACTCTGGGAGACATTACGGCTTTTGAACCATCTGAAACCTCCATTATATCATACATCAGATGAGGGATGGCAGTCCAACATCTGTGCCGCATATCGGTTTAACTCTGTCTGCATGCAGCCCGTCCCTCCCTACAGCTCAGAAATCAGATCTGACCTTTGGCGGTGTCACAGCAGGTTTGCCAGCCCTCTGGGCCTCAGCCCATGTCAACACACTGCGACATGACGCACAGCTCGCTCTGCATGAGGTTAAAGGCCACTGCAAGCTGCCAGCATGTTGCCACATAATGTAAATGAAGAGTCACGTTAGCTGTGACAGGGCACGAAAGTCATGCTCACCGTGAGTACTGTATGAGTCAGCGGGGAATATCTCCCTCTGCCCCTGCAGCTGTTTAGGCTTCACTCACCTGTACTGAGGGTGCTGATGGATCCCTCCCTCCACAGACGCCAGTGCAGGCTTTGTGCGTCCCATACCTCAGTGACGTGTATCTGTTGGGTTTGGTTCAGGTGGTGGTTGCTCATTCAGTCTCTTGTCCAGGATCTTTGTCTTTTCACACACATAGTGTTCCCCACAGCTGTTGCGTGTAATGTCTTCAATCAGTCGAGTTTTTCTCCTCCTGTCATCACCCACTCTCAATGCCTTGTAATCACGATGTCTGTACAACAGATTGTATGTAACAGACAAATCTAGCTGTTTTAATCAAATCAGGCAAGTCAGCATCATTAAATGATTCACAACAGATACATTTTTACAGGAATCTGGACTTTTGTAACAAAGAATTTTTGACCCCTGCTGAGGACCGACAGAAAATATTGACGTGACAGTGGCTGTTCACTGGACTTGCTCCCAAATCGTTGCCAGTTCACAGTTAACGCCTCAACCCACTGAACCACAGGACGCCTCTGCTCCGAGTCTCTGGAGTCACTTTGCTCTGTTCCTACAACAAACACGTCTCAACAGAAATCCCACTGCGTCCGCAGGCTCAGCCAGCTGGTTTCCAGCTCGTATCTTTTTAGCGTGTTTCATAGCATCCTTTACGTTCTAGTCTCTTATTTGGTGGAAAAACAGAACAGCAGTGAGCAGAATGTTGGGCCGGGATTAATTGCAGGCCTGCGAGCTGGTCGATCGGCATTGCAGTGACAGCCATGAAACCACGACTGACGTCAGCAGACAAGTGTGACTGTGTTTGTGTGACTGTGTGTGTACTTGTGCTGAATATTACTGCTAGAATAGTGGACCGAGTGTTATCCTGACATCTCTGTGACTCCAGGAATGATCATCAACTCAGGGACAGATGAACACTCAACAAAGAAGCTCTGTTCCAGTGTTTCCTTGCAGGATTAGACAATAGCGTGGTTGATGGACTTTTACGTAATCCAAACGAATGAAGAAACAAGGCATCCACATGCAGCCTGCTCTCGCACAGTGTCTGACAGGTGAACTCCATCACCTACATAGACTTCAGGGCTCCGCCTACACAGCGGGATGCCAGGTAGGGAAATGCTGGAAAGGTCTTTCAATTCAACAGCTTCAATTTTTTTTAGAGATTACAGTAAGATGACAAGATGGAGTGTCTTTGCGTGTTCGCTTAAATGATACTGTTACAGTTTATGCAGAGACATGAATGATCAAAAAAAATACACAGAAAAAAAACTCTGACTCGCTGTCGTGTTGAAACTCTGGTTCTTGCTCTATGTTTAGGACGAGACTTAAGAAACAAATCTATTGCCAGTATCTGCAAGTATCCTCATTATGAACACGCCGGACACCTGATATTATCTAAGAATGTCCACTTATAAAACTCATGTCAGGTTACTTATGCTTAAAAAATATATGTATGCATAAATAAGTAGTATGTGTAAAACATACATGTCATTAGCTCAGTGTATCTGCTGATACAGAGTATTGATCCAATACCAGCTCTTTTTTCCAACTGTACAGATGTATTAGTAGAGGTCACTGCATGGAACTCATTGGGATCATTTTTGTTTTTAATTTTTTGTCCATCTCTTTTTATTTCACAATAATCGGTGTACAACAATTGGCAATCACCAATGGATGAACCCACAAATGCAGCAGTAAGGGATCATTTCTCTGTAAAATAACTTGTGGACAGAGATTTCTGTGGCACTAAAGTCTGTGTTGGCGATCACACACAGAGACTTAGTGAGTGAAGCAGAAACACTGAATTTTATGACTTTGAGAAAGAAACTGTTTAATATGGATCATGGTCACATCGCCGCTGATAGCCAGTCTGCTTAGTAAGGTTATCAGGGCCGATATCATTCCAGTGTATTGTGTTGGTGCAATGTTGGTAAAATGTATTTTGTATGTGCACCTTAGTAAAGGTGTACATACAAAATACATTTTAACTTAATTATTTG
Source organism: Seriola lalandi dorsalis (assembly GCF_002814215.2). NCBI lineage: Eukaryota > Metazoa > Chordata > Actinopteri > Carangiformes > Carangidae > Seriola > Seriola lalandi. Next base: position 84,932 of record NW_019522645.1, on the reverse strand, counting down.
TATGTTTTCATCCAGTTCTATTCAGTGGTGATCTAACTCCTTACTATATTTAATGATCATTTGAGATGATAAAAAAAAGAAGAAAAGGCAGAGAAGGACTCTTCCCCCGTTGTCTTGTCGTGTCCCGCTGATCAGTGATGTGATTGGCTGCTACCGGGTTGCCCTTGCCTAATTAGAGGAGGAAGTGGCACACTCTTGCCTCACCACCGGACTCAATCACTGTATACCGAAAGGCGCCAATTAGTTCCATATGAACATGATTAGAGGAACACTCACCATGGCCTGTTGCTGGATAAAGCAAGACTGTGTGTGTGTGTGTGTGTGTGTGTGTGTGTGTGTGTGTGTCTGTGTGTGGGTGTGTGTGTGTGTGTGTGTGTTGCGTGTGTCCTAAACCAGCCTGTCCAGTTGCGCACCAGTGTGATGTAAGGTTGTTTGATTTTCAGGTCGATGCTGGAGCCAAATCTAGATCTCCACTGCTGGGGCTGTAATCACACATTGGCTGTGTGTGTGTGTGTGTGTGTGTGTGTGTGTGTGTGTGTGTGTGTGGTTCTGGTGGTTCTGGTGGTTCTGGCCCAGTGTGTTACCCCTCTAACCAGTTGATGTTAATGCTGATCAGTCACTGTATGGATTTCTTCCCCGGCTGGACGGACAGAGCTAATCACTGCACATAGACTCCACGATCAATACCTGTCCGGAGGAGTGAATCAACCTTTGAGGCACCCTGAACTCCAAAAATTTAACCGTTTCAGCGCCGCACCAGTTGCATTCATATTTAAATAGATAAATTCTCAGGTTTCACCATTAATCATTTAGTTGATCAACAGAAGTTTTAACTGTTTTGATCATCGTTTTTAAATTAAATGAAAATGCTGATCAAACAGCACAAGCAATGTAAACATCTCAACATGGACTCTGGCAACATGTGAAGGGCATTTTTCACTTTTTCATTGACTAAACGATTAATTAAAAAAAACTATTGTCAGATTGATTTTCAGATTGATTCATAATAAAAAATGACAGTTGTACTACTGCTGTTGTCATAGAGGATTTTAGTTCTCATTTCCAAGTCTCACTCAAGTGATAAGATCAGGTGTTAAAACTCAAGGTATAGAAGACACACAAAAATAACAAAAGCTTTTCCTTCACTCGTCAGTTTGTCAGATTGTGTGAGATCGAACCTGATGTGAATCAAAGCCTGAAACTTTTACCCTCCGCCCCATTATTATCTTTCATTCTTTCTTTCTTTCTGTCTTTCTTTCTTTCTTTCTTTATACTTACTGACAACAATCAAAACAGAGGCCTTCTGTTTTCAAAGGCAAGAGTCTTTCCTCTCTCTGTAGGTCAAAGGTCACACAGAAAAAATAATAAACACAGCAGCTGGCTTGACTGGGTGCAACCTTCTCCTTCCCTTGGCTATATTTAGGGAGACATGAGCTGCTCTGAGATCAGATGTTGATGTTGGACACAGCAGCGTTTGCTCTGTTTGGACAACGATCCACGGTGGCTGGTCAGGTGGATGGAAAGAGCAACTGGCTCATCATGGGGGTGTGGCTTTCAGTTTCAGCGCAGGAGCGTTTTTATACAAGAGTGGAAATAGTTTTCTAAGAAGAAATCTGAAGATGATGTTGTGTTAGTGATATCTGACAGTGTTTTTGGTCAAATGCAGATAGCATAGTTATATTTCATGATCTTTGCACATTAAGAATCATCCACTTTTTGCCTTGTCTTGTATAATGATATAAAACTGCAGTAATTGAACTGATGCCGCGTGATACATCAACTTACCCAACCAAGATATTAGCTGGAAACCTCCCTGTCTTTCCATTAATCAGCCTTTACAATAATGGGTGCGTGATAATTCGAAAGCCTCTGATGTCTCCTACAAAACTGCACAATTCTTCACGGTGCTCTGTGAAGGAAATGTCACAACGAACGAACTGCGCACCAGACTCTTGATCAACTTAACAGAAAAAGTACAATTTTCAGTGTTTCATCACTGCGAGTGAAACATGCTGATTCTGTTGTGCATTGTCAATAGCATTATCCACAGCATGGTGTGTTTTGCTGTGTCTAACAGTTTCCCTGAATATTATTCCCTGTTTTATTGCCTGTAGTTCGTCACTCAGGCTGAACTTAGCTTTGTGTATCTTTTTTGTTTATCCATGGAAGCTTCTCTGAATTCAGACACTTTCTTTAGTACTGTGATGATGAAATAGTAACCGACTCACTTATGTTAGTCCTGACACTTCAACCGATATGACCTATCAGCAAGTATAACAGTGTTTGTGTAGAGTCCAGACGTGTTTGGGTTGATCAATCAGCTCTAAATTTTCCAGTATGGCTGCCAGTTAGAGCAGCAGCTCATCGTCAGAGATGTGGCTGTGTGAAAGAACAAAAATCTATTTTTCCTTTACTTGGAATATTAGTAAACTATAATCAAAAATATAAATCATTAAAAAAAAGCATATATTTCATCAGCACCAGGTAATTTTATACATTTGTATGAAAAGATTCGGAAGCACACCTGCGGGCAAATTACATATTTTGTTGATTTTTGAAGTGAGAAAAAGTTAATTTAAAAGCATTTAAGACACTTTCTTCAACTATTAATGCAATGCTACTTTTTATTTCATGAACTTAAAAAGGAAAAAAATAAATAGTAAATAAACAGTAATTGTGTCCTGCTAAATCAGTACCAACTGTTAAGTACGAGAGTTGCAGTCTTCTGCTTTGGGGTTGTGGTGTGAGAGAAAACACTGATCACATAGAGGGAAGAATGAATTCTACTGAATATCAACACATTCTGGATGCAAATGTCATGCAGTCAGTCAAGAAAAGTGAAACTAAAACAAGGCTTCTACAACAGTGCAAATCCAAAACCTCAAAATCCACCATGAACTACCTCCAGAAACACAAGCTGAATCTTTTGGATCAGCACTCACAGTCCTCTGACCTGCAAAATCACTGAGAATCTGTGGGTAGATCTTAAAGATGCTGCGCGTGTGAGGCGGCCTAAAATTACCTCAGAGCTTGAGGTGATCTGCAGGAAGACCATGTGAAAATTGCTACATGAAGAATAGAAAGAAAGAACAGACTCTTGTGTGGCTTCAAATAGCTGTAATATCAGCCAAAGGGTCAGTTACTGAGTCCTGACTTAGAACACAATTACTGTTTTTTTCTGTTTTATAAGTTCATGAAGTAAATAAAAAGTAACAGCGTTAACATTTGAAGAAAGGCTGCTTGGTTAAATGACCGCAGGGGTTTGTGTTTACTTCACTTCAAAAATAAACAAAATGTGTCATTTGCACAAAGTTTTGCATTAAAACTGTAAAGTAAAGAAAAGGGGAAGTTCACTGCTCCTTTATGGAGATTATGGAGATTGTGAATAGCAGGCAGCTTGGACAGTTGACTTACTAACACTGCAGAGTTTTTAGTTTAGTAACAGAGAGCCCATCTTCCCTCTCTCGCCTCCAAATTCACAGATGTGGTTGTGCATAAATACATCTCTGCTGCTGCTTGTTCCTCTCCCACCCTGCTGCCCAGCCTCTCCTCTCTGTGCTGGCATGAAGACATAAACACTCACATGCACACACACACATATGCTGGTCTTTCTATGATTGTGAGGACACTCATTGACAAAGTATATTCCCAAACCTAAACTAAACTCTACCCATAACCTTACAACCAAGTGCCAACAATTTGTCAACGCAACCATAGAAAGACACACACACACAGACACTTACACACACACACACACACACACACAGATACTTACACACACACACACAAACACTTACACACACACACACACACACACACACACACACAGTGAAAGGAAAGATCCGTTTGGCAGGGTGAGTGGGGGGAAGCCGGTTGTTTTTCTGTAGATTTCAGATCAAATGTACAATAGGCTGGAGGTGTAAAGCAAACAAACCCTCTTTACTCCCTGAACTCTCCTGCTCCCACCCTCACACACACACACACACACACGCACGCACACACACACACACACACACGCACGCACAATGATTTTGTCTTGAAAACGTGCCTTATGCTGTTTTTTTTCCCTCATTTCATTTCATGTAACATCATTAGGAAATTATTTAGTAAATGATTTACACTTGCTTTCTTTCAATGGGCTACACACACACACACGCACATACACACGCACAAACACGCACACACACACGCACACATATTCATTAAGTGTTCCCTGGCCTGTTTTCCTCCTCTCCTCCTCACCTCTCGCCTCCTTCCTGGTGTGATGTTTGAGGCCCCTCGGCCAATTCCCACGCTACAAGGAAAAAAAACAGGAGGGAGCATGTGTGTGTATGTGTGTGGGTTGACTTTTGACCCTGGGCCTGTGTCATCCCCCATCAAATAACATCTGGCCTTGACGGTTGTTTTCTGTATCACTCTCACACACATATCAAAAAAGTTCCTTAAATCCCTGGGCCCATGGTTCCCATGCGCACATCACAAACATGCGTCTACGAACAACTGGAACTGGTCGTACTTGGCATTTCCCAGCCCAAGCATACCCTAAAAAAGTCTTTATAAAGATGATATAAGGTCCACTCAACTAAATAAAGAAGGCTCTTGGCATGGCCTGACGTCAAAGTAACTCAAATAGTCTGTTGGCGCTGGCATGTCCTCTGCAACATTTTTAGATTAACTTAGTGTCTACAGCTGAAAAAGTTTTTTAATAGTATTTTAAGTGGAGAGTGTGATCAAAACAGACTTGTCTCCAAATGCTTCACTAATTGTTATACAGTTGCTTGTTTTTCCTTACCGACAGTACAGAAGCCACTTTACTGTCACGTAAGGTAAAGAAATGCAGCGAATCCTCGCAACTCAGAAGCTGGAATTAGGTCATATTTCTCCCTTTTGCTTAAAGAATGACTGAAACAATTATTTATATATTTTAAAATAGTTGGTGATTCATTTTCTGTGGGTTGACAAATAAGCGAGGAATCAGCCAATTGTCTGTAAACTCTAATACCCGTTCAATCTCATCACCCAGCTTCCAGGCAAAGTCGATGCACCAACACTGAGTGATGATGCAATGGAAACTTTGTTGATCACCACTCTTAAACCGCAGTCCACTTTATTTGGTTTCAAGAAAAAGGGATTCCTCCTCTTCAATATGCTGATGAGGTGCAAAACTAAACATCCTGGGAACAAAAGCCGAGCTTAGGATGTGGGTGTTAGGGGATGTGTGTGAGAAAAGTTTAGAAAAAACGGAGTTAAAGAGAGAAAAGGGAGCCGTCATTTACGTCAGAGGCATGGAGAACAATGCTGGAGGCAGGAGATAGATCAAGGTCAACTTGTTATGTATGCTGCAACTGAACAAGACGTCAGCCTGTCTGTCTGTCTGCCTGTCTGTCTGTCTGTCTGTCTGTCTGTCTGTCTGCCTGCCTGCCTGTCTGCCTGCCTGCCTGTCTGTCTGTCTGTCTGTCTGGAGGGAGAGTGTCAATCTTACCCAAAATCATTGGTATAACAAGTGTAGCCAGGTTTAGAGGGGGTGCTGGTAGTAGTTGAAGTTCTAGATCAAGAGTTATAGAAGTAGCTGTGAAAGTCTGGTCTCTGCACTTTTTCAGTCTCATGATAGTCTGAATGTTATAAGGTTAAACACTGAAAAGTTGTCTCTTTCTGGCTCAGACATGTTACAGAGTGTTCAATAAAAATTGGACCTTCAATCTGGAAATATTAGAATCAGCCTTATAAACTCCAGACTGGTCTTGTCCCCACCGACAGTAGATTTTATTGGCTACTTCCTAAGGGGGTGTAAATTTGGACTCTGTCTATTAACTTAATCCTTTCTGACATTTTAATATCCTTCACATTGGTTTTACAGTATAGATTCTTGTTCCTTCCTGCAGCAGAAACATAATAACCCCTAAAGGAGCCATATTGCTCACTTCCGTCCACTGTAAGTACAGTATTACTGTATTTTACCAGCAATGAAACATAAAACCACACAATGCAGGAAGCTCTTCAAATGCACTACAAAATAAAAGGAGAAGTCCATCAAAAACTGTCTCTCAAAATACATTCGGGACAAAATTTGATGACAGGTGTGAATTGTTGTCTGTCTCACGTCTACACACAATTAAAATATAATTAAGATTAGATAGATTATCATACGAAAGACTAGTTTTAAATGAGGTCTTGGTTTTGGAAAGTCCTGGAAAAGTCCTGGAATTTTAGAACAAGGAAGGTGGAAATTTGATGATTTCATTTTAAACAAATAGTTGACTGCTGTACAGAACACTTTACATTCAGGTGTTGCACAATCATCTTTGCTCCAGTAGTGGGAGCTGTCTCCCCGTCAGAAGCCTGTTGGTTCCTGCTGCTTCTGAATGGGAGTGAACGCCTCATTGAACTGCAGCTGCTGAAAAGCTGAATGGTGATTATGAGTCTGCGGAATGTGAACTGTCATGAATCTGTTCAAGACATTAATAATCACAAGTAGACAACAAAACAATCTAATGCAGTTCATGTAATTGTTTTACCTGCTTTTCTCACGGCCATTAGCGACATTACTTCATCATAGTTTGTGTTCAGTTGTCAGCCGTGCAAATCCGATATATTGAGTTGATTAAATATCAGCATCATCCAGTCAGTGCATAGTCCAACTATGATGTGATGGAGACACAGAGGTGAGCACTCATAACATTTGAAAACCTAATTTGTGAACAGCAGTTATATGTTTACGGTCATGGATTAATTGGAACCAGTGAACAGATGTGGCAGGTCATGAGGTTATATTTTACCAGTGAGGGTGTAAAGACTTCTGATACGGCAAGTCCATAGAAATATAAACCGAATGACCGATTCTTGGTGTGTTTGTGTTTTGAGTATCAGGTTGTTCAGCATCTAACAAGGAATTTAAATTCACAACGGACCACATTGACTGTTCCCTCTTTGATACGTAATCCAATGATCTACTTTAATGATGCAACTCAGCACCAGCAGAGATCACATGACCATGTTAAATCTCAGCAGAGGCCAAGTAGAAGTGTCAAAGTGTCCTTGAGCAACACGCTTGAACACCCCACCTGCTCACCCAGAGATACGACTGGGAAAAAAAAAAAAAAGAAAAGAAAAATATAGTATAAGTCCCACGGTCCTACTAGGACCACTTTATCTATCAAAATTATTCTAAAAAACATCCCTCATGCATGTATTCATGAGGAGGGGAGAAATCATCTGCATCCTACCTGGGAGGGGGGTATCTACGTAAGCTCTGTCACAAGTATCCTAGTTCCCCTCTTTCCTGGCAGGCAGATCTATTTATAGCTCCTGACGTCACTGGTCTCCTCTGATGGAGCTTCGTCACGGCCGACTACACCGAGCCAGGGGGAGGGAGGGGTGTAAAATGGGGTTGGCTGAGGTGTGGTGGGTGGGGGGGTGTCATCACTGAGGTAAGCCCATGCTGCATGCTGCAGCCGTGCCTCTCTCTCTCTCTCTCTCTCTCTCTACCCTGTCACACCAATCAGGTATGAGATGCTGAGGTGCATCACTGTGCTGGATACAGCCTCCCTGATCACCCCCACCTCCTCCTCCTCTTCCTCCTCCCGCTCATCCTCCTCATCCTCTCTCTGTCTCTCTGTGAATCAGGTCCGTTTCATTCAGCATCGATTGCATAATAGCCGTCTTTCATTTATCAGGCACTGCTATTGCTGGATCGCCTGGAGGCAAGCTCGGCTAAAAATAGACACAGGCAACCTTCCCTTGCTCTCTCGGTGCTCTGTTTTCTATTGTTATTATGGAGAGGGGTGGGGCTGCCATGGATGACAATAGATCTAATTAGAAACACACACACAAATAAGTTAAAATTACCACTCAAATATCCACATGATGCTTTTCATGAAATATCCACTTATAATCTAATTGTGTAGAAGACTTTTTCTGTGGCAGAATTAAGGTCAAAGAAGAAGTTAACGGTTGTAACGTAAATGTCGCTGGTTTCAGTCTTTTAAAGCACATGCAGCAGTCAGTCAGTCACTGTGCTCTCTGACCAGTACAGTCGGTGTGTCCTTGAGCAGGGCACAGCTTCTCTGAGTGAATGTGGAACACGGTGAGGCTGCAGATATTTTCTCTGTTGCTGAGCTTTAACTCTCTACTACTACTCCTCTCCGGCTAAACTCAAAGCCATCTTTCTGTGCTTTGGCTCTTTACTCTCCTGTGGTAGCAACAGTGTGTTGCAAAAAAAAAAAAAAAGAAAAATCTTGTTTGGTTCAGAGGAAATTTTGGGTAAAGGGGAATTTATTGAGTGACTGTTGGCAATACTGAACCCTGCAATCCAGAGCCTGCGGACTGACCTCATCCTGATTGGAAGGATTTCAAAAGGATAAAATCAGGGCCTGTGATCCTGTTCCACTGAATCCAGCTGGTTAAAAGGCAGATTTTTGAAAATGGAGTGTAGCTTTTATTTTGATCATACAAATGAAATGTAATTTTAAGACTGAGGGTCCAGGACATTATGTACTTAGAGGGAGGTTGCTCAGTAATAGGGGTGCCTTTCGGTGTGATGGGGTGATAGTAGGAGTGGCGGGTGGGGGTAAGTAGCTCGACTGACGTAACATGCATGAAGTCAGTGCTGACGTCATACAGAGATAGTGGAGGGTGTGAGCGTGCGTTTGATTGCGAAAAGCAAGTAATCACAAGGTCACCTGTTTAAATAGATGCTCAGAGTCGTGGTAGACGATTTGAATCACACTTTCTTTTTTTCCCCCCGCTACCAAGTAGAAGTTGCCTTTTGGGATTTTTAAAAATGATGTTTCGTGAATATTTCTATACACACTGTTCATGTTTTCCTTTAGCTGCCTTGTGTCTGTTGATGCTGGCGTCATTATTATCGTGTTGTTGAAGCACTTTGGGATAATTAGACTTCACTGCACTGTACTTTCAAGTCCAGTCATTTTGAAGAGGCTTTATCACAGTGTCTTGTAGCTTGTCGTATCCTTATCTCAGCTTTCTGTTCTCTGTCTCCACATGTACACTGTCAGCAGCTGCAGTAGCCACAGTATGTTACATCCAGTGTGTCAGATCATTTGGGTTTGAATGCCCTGCAGATTCTTACAGCATCTTTGCCTGAGGCGCTTTCTTTGTGCGGATAACCACAGCCAGTGTTGCATTTATACTTGCTATCAGTATCCTCAATGAAGTCATTTATGAAAAGGCATTTTTACAAAGTTGTGTTGATACAGTGTGATTTTATTTATCTATAGTACTTGTTTTTACTGTACTGTGCTTGAATCTTAAATTCTTTTTTTAACCTGCTGGCTGCTTTCTATGTGGTGAAATGTAACCGTATTATCTTTTGTGTACAAATATACAGTAGTAGCAGCAGGGGTAGTAGTTTCCACAAGGGCAGTACTTGTAGTATGCAGCAGCAGCAGTAGGAAAAGTAGTAGTGTAGCACAAGTAGTAACAGTGGCAGAATAAGTGATGGGACTGTAAAAAAACTGGGGGGGGGGGTATTAGCAATTAGCCTTTTTCAGACCACATAAATTGTTAAATTAAAAGAATGATAAAAAGTGAAATGAAATAGCAGTTCAGTCAAAATTTGCAGGTGGAAATGACAGACAGTGTCACAGTAGTATTTATGCATTTCTTCTTCTCTCCCTCTCTCTCTCTCTCTGTAGTTTTGATGTGGAGAATGGCCTGTCGGTGGGTCGCAGTCCACTGGACTCTCAGACGAGCCCGGGTTCTGGTCTGGTACTTCAGGCCAACTTCCCCCACAGTCAGCGCCGTGAGTCTTTCCTTTACCGCTCTGACTCAGACTTCGACCTTTCGCCCAAAACCATGTCCCGCAACTCATCCACTGCCAGCGACCTGTGAGTATTTCAGAGACATTGTCTGTGTTATTTTAACACCAATAAAACATCCAGCTTTAGGCTGTGTTTTAGATTCTGAGGTGTCTGTGTAGGATTTGGAGAGAAAACTATTGGTTTGCTTCTCAGCACAAAAAAAAATGGGGACGGTACTTTTCTTCTAGAAGAAATAGCTTAAAAAGTTTCTGATGACAGCAGATGATGAAGACAATAATGTACTGATATATATGTTTTTATAAGGTCATTTGTTTATTTATTTGCCGAGTTCAGACTAGGTGCTGAATACCAGGTGATTACTTCATCTCAAATCACCCATCAGTATTGATCCCCCACAGTGAAAGATAATTATTCATAATGATTAAATTAATGCATGTTTAAATTATGCTTAAATAATGTTTTAATCCTTTTTCACTTTAGAAAGTTGTGAAGTTCTAAATTGAGGTTCTTTTGTTGACAGTAGATTTTGTATTTCATGCCTTCATTTGATCCAGATATACAGTAAACTGTACGCAGCATCAGGTCACATGGATTATATCACTACTGCTGCTGTAGAGTAACAGTGGGGAAACACTGGAATTTATTGTCTATGTTTTTATGTAAACCCGTCCAAGTTCCTGTTCACACTCTTAAAAAGTGCATTTACTGTATGGCTTCTGGCTTTAAAGAGGCTTTTGGTAGCAGAACTCGTGTTCGTCAGCGTCAGCAGCAGAACAATCAAATTTATTTGGGACATTCAACTAAAGCCAAATCTACCATCTAAGCTCAGAACTAGTTTGTCCTCCAGTTTCGGCCTGTTTGTACAGCTAAAGATATCTGTGTGCAGCTAGCAGTCTCTTTGAAGCCAGAGTGTAAATGGGGCCTCGGCCACCAATAGCTGTCCCTCGTTTGTTTTGAAGGGAGGAGGGATTGAAGCATTGGGAAGTCAATTGGCTACCTCGGTGAGACAAAGTGTGACGACTGCTGTGACTTTCTGTCTATCTCTTTGCACTGTGCCATGTTGTCTTGAGTCAAACCCACCACTCCCCACCCCCCCTCCCCCTTTTCCTGGACACAACCTTAAGAACATCTTGGCCTCAACTCCAAAAGCAACGCCACTGCAAAGTTTTTTTCAAAGCAGTCCCAGCAAGCATTTGACAGATGGTGATCTGGTATCACATACTGTACATTTGAAGTGAATCCAAAGGAGTACAAACATTTGCCAATTTGATAATAAGGCACAGTAAAAAAAAAAAAAAAAAATCACATGGCTTTTTGATACTTAGCTCTTGATTTAAACAGTGAAGGACGCTTCAGTCTTGGGTTTTCATTGCAGGCTGAGGCCGTCATATCTAAAGTTATTCAATGTCAAAATGTTTGCTCGACAGTGATGTACAGTCTGACTCGAGTTTGACTCTGTACTGACACTGTACTTTTCACTGGCAGCATGGATTTACCCTGAAGTCCTAATGGTTATGAGGTGCATGTCGTGACTCTCAAGCTTTCAGAGAGAAAATTAGCTTTCCCAGCTCCCAATGCATGGACACTGCTCCTCACCTGCTCACGGTTCTACTTCTATAAATCTTGGAGGCTTTCTGCAAGAGCAGAATTAAATCTGCATTAAGTGATTATTGACTCTTAGAGAGACACAGGCCTGACATTGGATTTTTAAGTTTTCATGGCTCACCTATTAGCAAATATTTGCCTACTTATACATCATTATACTATATAACTCATCTCATTGGAAACACGTTTCTAGCCGCCCAGGAATTTTAATATTCACTTCCAACTCTTGAGACAAATCTCTATATTTAGCTGCTAATTGCCACAATACAATTTCACCAGTTACTTTTTTAACAGGTAACATAGCTTGTCTTAGCTTGTTTGCTGGAAGCCATTACCAGTGGTTTTACATGGCGAGTCATGAACAAAACTATAATCATTTTATATCACTTAATGCAGGTTTATTGAGCTTGTTTAAGTTAAACCTCACTGGATAGATGCAGTATTGATAAAAGTTACCTTGCCATTAACCAGTTTAGGGTTTTGTTTAATATTTTACTGCTCTTTCCTGACCCCTGGTCTTTTCCACTAGACTTCAGTCTTATTTAAACTTATTTGCAGCAGTGGATCAATGGCTCTGCCCATTGAGGTTTAACTCTATCTGCATCTTTTCTTCCAAGAAATAGTTGTATAACTAAAAAAAAATCCTCTCCTCTCTGCCAACTGTAAGAAATCCTCATTAAGATCCTGATGACAACAAACGTATTTGTTGTCATTATTTGTGTGTTTGCATTTTGACATTTTGGAATCATGTGTTATTTCCTGAGCCACTCTCTCCCATGTCTGTCCCTTCTCACATGACTTTTTCACTAGATGTTTGTCTGTGTTTGTCTGTGGTTTTCGTAGGCATGGAGAAGACATGATAGTGACTCCATTTGCACAGGTTAGTAGCATTTACACATGTACGTAAACACACAGTGCTGGTTCTACAAGACCAGGCGCTTCCAAAATCTACTGACCACTTTTATTAAATCTGACATAAAACACAGAACCCAACCCAGTGATTTACCAGCATTGATTTAATGACGACCTGTTCAGCAGGGGACAAACAAGGGGACATTTAGGTTGAGCACTGGGGCCAATTTGTCAACACAGTTTAATAGATATGTTAGAAACACAGCACCACAATAAATGGTTTTTAATATTAATAGATAATAGTAGAATTAAATGGATTAATATGATACAATAATATCCTTTACTATATTATATTATATTGTATTACGATTTACAGATTATATATAAACTGCTTATAAAAGTTGTTTGACCTCCGATAATGGATAGTCAACTCGGTTCTTGGGTCCTCAACAATACACATGCATTACAATAGCAATACACCCAATTTTGAAGTCAATGGGATGAACAGACGACAGACAGAAACTTCTCGATTTAGTCGTAGGATTAAAGGAGACATGTCTCACATGTCTCTGCCCAGACCTGGTCTTACGTCCAGCGTTTCTTCTTGTTTTAGGTTCTTGCCAGTCTGCGAACAGTGAGAAGTAACTTTGCTGTTCTGACACATCTGCAAGATCGTGTGGGAAACAAGTAAGAGCAAGAAAAACAGAGTGAATGACTAACTGCTTATTTTCTTGTCATTTTACTAACATCTCATCTGTTCCAGGCGGCCGTCAAGCAGCATCCAGCCATCAATGTGTAAGACATCTCTCACAGGTAAGTGTTAACGTCACTGTATGATGCGACACTCTGGGATTTTAGACGGGGAGGAAAGTCTTTGTCCTCATTGCCTTTAGATGATATTTAAATTGGGCTTTATTTTAAAACATTGTGCTATAGTTTGTTTGATTATAGTATTCGTCAGTATTATATGGTTTCTGTATGTCCATTCCCGAATGATGCATCATTGTGTTTAAGGGTTTTTTCAAGAAAGGTTTCCTGTCCTTTATTAAAATGTTCAAAATAAAAACTGCTGGGAAACACTTGAAGTTCCAAAAGTGTCCAAATATTACAGAAAGTCTGAGTCCCTCACTGATATAATTCTACTTTAAAATCTCTGCCAATTGTCACTCAGTGCACATGTGATGTAGTTGTTATGAGTTCAGGTTACTTAAGCTTGTGCTTGCCTGTGACCTGTGTTTGTGTGACCTCTGACCTTTCAGAGGAGCCTTACCAGAAGCTGGCGGTGGAGACACTGGAAGAGCTGGACTGGTGTTTGGACCAGCTGGAGACGCTGCAGACGAGACACTCCGTCAGCGAGATGGCATCCAATAAGGTGAGGACTCATTCAGCTTCATGCAGACTCTCTAAACCCTCATTTTAAACAGAGATCCCGCTGTATTGCCTTTAAGAAGACCCTTTATTATGTTTGTTTACACTGAACCAAACAAAGCACCCGTGTGTGATTTTAGAGCCAGCGTTCTGGATTCAGAGATGAGGCATGATGTGTAACAAAACAGCATCTGCACTGCACACCTTTTATCTGGCTCTGTGATTACCTCTGCCGCCTGTTATTGCCCGAGCAACAATGCCCCCCACCAATTCTACATCCGTACCTTTTATAGAGAGCGGCAAGGCGGAATAAAGGCTGTTTAAAATCACCTTAAGAAATCTCAACAGGTCAGGGAAGTTGCCTCTTAACATTTCATTACAGATCTTAAGAGCTGTATGTGAAGAATCCTTTTTTTTTAACAATAAAAGGTTCCAGTCCATTCGGCTATAATGCCTGAAGAGTATCACAACTACTGTAGGTGTTTGAAACCTGATCGTCCTTCATACATTTGGCTTCAAAAAGTATGGGAATATTTTCAGATGGTGCAAATCACATATACACTAAAGCTCCAAAAGCCCAAATTCACAAAGAGTTCAAAAATTAAAATCAGCTGCAGTGTGAACATGGCCACGAACGCTCAGGTTCATGAATGGCGTCTCCCTCGGCTGAAAGAGTTAATCAGCATCTCCCCACTTCACTCCCTCCCGCTTCTCTTTACCGTCTGGCTGCTACACTCCAACCGCCTCCATCTCCCAGTCAGCCAATCAGATCCCTCTCCTCCACCCAGCCCCTGAAGCCGGACGAATGAGATTGGACAGAGAGGGAGGGGGAGAGCGAGTAGAGCCGGGGAGGGGGTGTGGGGGTTCCTCACAGCCTCTCCCTCCCTGTTTCCCTCTTTATGTTTCTCACTGACAGTGTGTGACAGTATTTGGATGAGCGACTGCAGTCACACCCTTTCTTCCCCCGACGATAGACCACATCCCCAGCCTCACCCTGCCCCACCCCTCCCCTCTGACCCCCATCCTT